>NC_056475.1:9285145-9585145 GCF_008729295.1 Plectropomus leopardus
AACCTTTGAAAGGAAAGACATGGAAAATAAATAAAATCCTTTATTTACTGGCATCCTAGATATAAAGCAGCATCATGAATGAATCCTCCTAATTAGGATTTTCAGGCCAGCAACATGGAGTGAGTCTACCATTTCTGGTTGCTGATTTCACACTGCTTTTTCACTCTGCACTCTGTGATGATACTCAATAAATGGTTTAAACTCTGTTTACACCTTTATCACCAACTGTCTTCACTTGTGTAGTGGGAGTAAAGCTTGCTAAAATGTGTCCAGCTGTTATGAAAAATATATCAATTAAAGAAGACATGCATTTGTTGGCTGTTTTAAAGACTTACACAGATTTGTTTCAGTAGAAACAAGTGGACTAAAAGACAGATCAGGGGAGGTAAGTGCTGAGAGACAGACTAGTGTATTGTTGGTTTGGTCTTTTAAGGGGAGACATCCCGGGTTAATAAGGTAAAAAATTTAGTATCTAGATATACCCATGAAATTATCCCAATTTTAAACTAAAAATTAAACTAAACTAAACAAAAAAAATTGTTGTCGGAGTTTTCTGAAATGTTATGTTTACGTTTGCAATTATCTAATTAAATCTGTTGTGATCTGAAGACATTTCCAGAACAAAAATCTTAACATTGGAAAAATCCAGGTTAAAAATGATTGTTTAACTTTGTTGACACATATGAGGAAACGGTTTTATCAGAGAGAATTTTGGATATCTCTTTTTATCACTCCATAAATCTGAAATTTCTGTCAACAAAAAAATAATTTTTATCATGTTTTTAGGAATGTGATGTTCTATGTACAAACCCCTCTATTAACATCTTCAAAATACAGCTACGCATAACAGTAGAAAGTTTGGTGTACATGAGCGCTACTGAAGCGGAGATTTCTGGTTTAGAATTTGAGAAAATAGTCATTTTGAGAAAAAAAACATAAAAAATATGTATTGAAGTTTTCCATACATTCTTAAGAGTAACATTTTTTAACTAATAAGTACTATCATAAAACTCCCCCAGTTGATCACTAACATCAAGAAAAATTATCTTTTAATTGCAAGTTTCTGAAATCTTCTGTTCAAATATGAAAATGAGGCATCATCCAATTAAATATGTATTTTCTGCATAAAATTCCAGAAGAGAAATCTAGACTAAAATAACATCTAAATGTGTATTTTAGATACTTTCCCCCCACTAGACTGGATAAAAGACATGTAGAAGCAAAGAAAAAAGCCAAAATCTCAAAATTGACCAGTGCATAAAAATAATGTTTTCACCTGTCTGTATTTGTTAACATTAAGAAAAATACTTAAACTTCTGAGCCATAGTGAAAATGATTGAGTAATTCTTTTGGCATTTGCATCTCCCTCGTGCAGCCGCTTGGCCTTTACATGACTTGACGCAGTGACAGCTTTTCTTCATCTCAGCCTGTCTCTTATCTTAAGTGCTGGGATTCTGTGTTATTTTCATGGCTTAAGTTGGCAGTGGTACATATAATCTTCCCAAATTCACATGAGCCCCTTTTGTCTATGTGTGTGTTATTTTACTACAGCAGTGTACAGTTTCTTCACTGTTAATCAAGTTTAAATGCACATCAGAGATGAGATTATACTGAGATTAAGAGAATAATACTAGTGTGTCGGAGTCTGTACAGCGATGGATTAAACTCTGATTTTCACTGTCTGTGTTTTTCATAACTGCTCTGATGCAGGATGTGTTAGGATGGAGGTAATGGGTGCTGTTGATGATGTCTACAGCTGTCCAAATGTGTCAGGATGTGTGCTGTTATTATTCCTTCTGAAGTCAATTGGTTTTAGAAATTCAGTTGCATAGGAATCCAATAATTTAGTGCAAAAGTTGTAGTTGTGTGGTTTAACGGTTTATTTGCACAAAAAATCAGTAGCGCACTGTTGTGGTCATATGAATTCTAACCTTGTTATTATCGTGAGTACAGAGACAGGACCAACAGTATGCTGAGGATGTTTTGGACAAAGCATTTAACAGAGCTTTCTCTGCGTTCTGCATCAGTGGACATTTCCTCATCCAGCAATGTCTATTTTGTCTCAAGAGTTGCACCTGAAATAGGATTTTAGTTAAAGACAGGCCCATGATAGGCAACAGCAAACAGAATGTCTTTGTGGAGAATCAAATTGTCAAATAATGGCCAATGACGTTAAACGTGTTAGCTTCAGCCGCCAGCAAGAGAAAAAATGTTGCAGTGTGCAGTTGAACTGGTTATTTGGAGCTTGAGGCAGGGCCAAAGGTAATTTTTGGTTGCATCATGAGCCACAAACCTTTGCAGAGTTGTTGGCATCAACACAAACTCTGGACCCTTTATAAAAATAGGCTATTCATAAATGGAAATGTCTGAAATAATGTTTGACAGTGATGAATGCACTGCTGTAAACTGTACTGACACTGTGTAAGTGCCAGTGACATGACTAACACAGTGTGAGAGGCTCTCAGCTTGATAAAACTGCAACAATTTTGGTGAAATAAAGTAGTGTGAGAAAAAAAATATCAATATATGTGAATGACAAAGGTCATCAATTTTTCCTAACATGCCTAACCATTTTTTTTCCTATAGGAGTGTTTTCATATCTATTTTGTGCACACTAAAGTCCATTTTGTTCTGTCAATTTAACAGAATGACTGATTTTAAGGATCACCTATTTTTTTGTTTTTTGTTTTTTTTTGGCCATATAGTGTACTCTTGAGCTGCAAATCAAAATGTTTTATTTGCATATATTTTGCATATACAGTGAAATGGGCCATGGGCAGTGTCCAGTGGGCTCTGGGCTGCTGCTGCTACTAGTTTCAAATTTAGAGTTAATGGATAAATACAACATATACTGTATGTAAGATATGCCTCAGCCCTCAGGATCACATAATGAAATACACACAGACTCATAATGTGATAACATTATAAGCCTGGTAATCAGCGGTGTAGTGGTAGTTAATGAGGTGGGTGGGTAGGTTACATTTTTGTTGCCTTTGGGCTGATAGGTGGGTATTTTGTCAGTGGCTAGAAAAAGAGATAGGTATAGCTGCGGATACCCTCCACTACACCACTGCTGCAATGTAAACAGGAATGTAGTGTGGATGCAATATATGCATAATAAGAAGTAATAAATATACATTGTATGTGATGGTGCCCATAAATAAACTTAATGGTTTGGGTTTTTTTGTAATTGTAATTGTTGTGACACTATCAGTCTAGGCCAGTAATACGCACCGTATGGGCCATGGGCCAAAACTGGCTCCTGATAGGGTACCAGGTGGCCTCCAAATCACTTTCTATTGCATTATAAAAACACGTGATTCACACAGGGAATTGGTTTTGTACCTTTAGTTTACCTAAGGTGCCAGAGTGCATAAAACAGCATCAAAATAGAGCTTGTCTATCAGAAAAAAAGGTCTTAGCTAATCCCCTGATGTCCTGAAATTCTAGAAATATCATAAAATCTTAAAAACGTCCTAAAATCCTCGATATGTCCTAAAATCCTGGAAACAGTCTTTAAATTTCAGAAACATCATACAATTCTAGAAATATCCTCAGAAAACACTAGAATGTCTTAAAATCCTGGAAACGTCTTGAGGTTTGAGAAACATCTTTAAATTTGAGAAACATCTTAAAATCCTAGAAATGTCCTAAAATCATAGAAACATGTATGGGGCTGGAGCAGCCTCCTGTCATTTTGTAAAAATGCCCCCCAAGCAAACCAAGCTGAGTATCCCTGCTCTTGGCTCTTTTTTGGCAAATGTCCTGGTTTATGCACAGACGCCAAAAAAGACATTTACTCAATGTAAATCAGCGGTGCTTTTATTTTGAAGGCAACACGCCCAACCGGAAGCGTTCATTTTAACGACTTTAGTTTTCCTCATCTTCACCTGCCGCGGTAGTCTGCTGCAAACGACCCGAAAACAGGGTAACCGGACGCCAGGTGAAGTTATTTAGGAATGAGATAAGACAACGCCCAGGTTTGCTAAACATGTCGGGGAGGAGAAACGTTACAGGCTCAAGCTGAACGAAGACATTTGTTGATCACCGCATCCGAAGAGCGGAAGTTGTTCAACGAAAACACTCGGAGTGGTCAAGACGGTGTTCATTTATTGTTTTGGGCAACGTGGAGAGACAACTTCCTTGGAGTTTAAGAGTTTGGGCAACCTAAAAGGCACCTCGGCGGACAGGTAAGATGAAAAAAAGTTGTCAACAGATGAGTGAATAGATTAGAAAATCGCGTTGATTTGTTTGCTAACTAAGTTAGCTAGCTAACGTTAGAGGAGTCGGTGTCTTACGTTGCCTTGTTTAACTTTTAGTAACTTCCTGCTTAAAACCGTGACAAATGTGAGTGATTTCATGTCACATTTATTAATCTTTTATGTCAATGTGAGCAGTTTTGCCTTCTGGCTTACCCGTGACGTTGAATAAAATAACCGCAAACTAGCTTTTCTGTTAGCTAAACTCGGTAAATGGATCCTGCTAACTTGTCAGTGATCTAAATATATATGAAGGCGTAAAGGTGCACACATCTGCAGAAGTGTTACCTCTGCAGAAATCAGGGAGCACAGGAGGACTCCGAGCCTTCCTTTCCAGTTAGACAGTCTTTATTTATGTTTTGCCTGGTGTTGCATCTTTTCCAATTTGAATTCACAGCTGTTTTTGAAGTTGAGTCCACAATCCTTTTTTGTACAGTTTATTTTGGAGGCTATCCCAATTATACAGTTACTAGACTAAGTAAAACTGCCACAATAAAAATAGTGGCTAGTATATATTTTCTGCCGTCGCTACCCTGATAGGTGTACACGTTTGCACAAACTCGGAAGACCAGGTCCGTGTTTGCATAAAGCCTTCGTAGTTTGCAGTGATGAACAGGGGGTGGGGGAGTTGGGTTGATTGACACATACAGTAGCTAATAGGGGTCGACAGATTATCAGCCAGGCCGATTATTTGGGTCAATATTTTGGCATTTTGCTGATTAGCTGTATTGGCATTTAATTATAATAATAACAGACGAAAGTAATTAATTAAAAAGTGCAAAGAAAGTGTCAGCATGGGAGGAACTTATACTTTCTGAAACCTCAGGGAGCTTTTTTTATTTATTAATTTTTATTTAAATTTTGACTTGACATTATTAAAAAAGTTTTGATTTAACATTGGCAATAGGCATCAAAACTGAAACATTTAACATCATATACAGCAAGATTATTGCATTTTTTTTATAAAGTCAAGTGAAAAATTTGAATTAAAAAATTAATTACTAAAAATAGTTTCCTCGTTTCTCCTTTTATAAAGTACTCCCCGTGCTGACACTTTCTTTGCATTTTTTTAATTAATTAATTTTATTAGCGTTTATTAAAATTAAATGCCGACACAGGTAGTAGGCAAAATGTCAAATAATGGCCCAAATAAAGGGCCACTCCAATGATTTGTTGACCCCTAACCCAAACCCTCTAAAGGACTGTACTTTATTCATGAGAGGAGGGGGATTACTGAGGTGTGACTTAATTTTTTTGTTTGTTTTTATTTTGACCCTCCCCAAAGTTTTAAATATAATCATCTCCCTCTGTCCATCACAAGTAAATAAATATAGAGAGGTTTTGGATGGGGTGTAATTTCATGGTTATGTGCAGGCCAGCTAAGTTCATCTGCACCAAACTAGAAACAAATATTTTGGTTTGACCTTGGGGCACTGCTATGAGGAACAGGAAAATCTTATTTAAACAAAGCTGAAGGCACACCATTATCTAAAATGCCATCATATGCTACAGCTATGAGCTTTCCCTTCACTGCAGCTAAGGGATCCAAACCAGAGTAGTTTAAAGTATACTGGGGTGTCCATATGTTTCAAGTCGTGTAGTGCAGTGGTTCCCAACTGGTCAAGCCATGGGGTTCAGATTCATTATTCGTTGAAGGTCCACATATTATAAATTACCACATATTCAGTTTTATTTCACAAAATTTAAACAACACTTTGGCCAAGAACATTTTTTTAAGTGTTCTACAACTGCTTTGACTTTTTTCCATAGAACTTACATAGTGAAAAAAATATGTTCACACATATAATTGTATTCAAACTTCTAAGCTCAAAATGCATCATTAAGGGCGTCAAAACATTATTTATTTTCTTTCATTATTTGTTTTTCATCGTTCTTGTGTTTTAACATAGTGCAGTCCTCAAACAATAATTAATCATCATCAAAACATTTTGCAGACTGCTTGCATTTTCTTTGCCATGAATAGACATTAGCCACCAAATAGATCCCAGTTCATTTAATGACCTCATTCATTGACAAGCTCTGACATCGAGCCCCGAGACCGTTAATAAGTGCTTTATTAAAGGGAGGTGTATCAGAAAGGTCAACTAGTTGAACATAAGCATAAAAATATAGTTTGAAAAATGTAGAGAGAGAATCAACTACAGGATAAAGTGCATTATAGATCAATAAAAAGACAATTTTCTTTTTGAAAAAAATTTCTTCCAGTTATGGGGTGTATTTATCATTTCTATAGGGGGATTTTGTGACGTCCACCTATGACGATTGCACATTTCAACCAGCTGAAACTTCGTTTCTTTATTTCCAGGTGATAATACACTGAAGAAAACACAGTTATTATATTCAATTTCTACCAATATATATCCCCCTAAAACTTACACACTGGACCTTTAAGGGTGTTTTATTTAATTTTCTAATCTTTTCATAGGTTATCTTTCTCATAGTATTTCTATCTTGTTCTCCCCCCATCTCCTACTGCTCCCAACTCACACACTATGTACAAAGAGTTTCCACTGACGCTTTACAACTCCCCTGGCTCTTTGCCTTCAGCAGGCTGGAGATTGTGACGGACAGACTTCGTGCCCCCAAATATTTCCATGGTTCATGGAATATTTCTTCTTTTTCCTTAAAAGGGGAGAGATATTGATTATGAACAGCAACACAAAGCTTCAGTGATTTAACTTTTAGAAAAAAATACAATTGTGGGTTTTTCTTTTTGTTTTGCAGTTGTTCCTCATATTGACATGACCATCTCTGTTTTCTACCCACTAGGTGCTATGAGCAGTGAGCTGAACGTGCCAATGGGATCCCCGGCCCCAGGAGTCTCAGAGCGGGCCCCGGAGAGCGGGGGGATGGACTACAGGGACTGGGTGCGACGCAGTTACCTGGAGCTGGTGAGCTCCAACCATCACTCAGTACAGGCCCTGTCCTGGAGGAAACTCTACCTGAGCCGAGCCAAGCTAAAGGCCTCCAGCAGGACCTCTGCACTGCTCTCTGGCTTCGCAATGGTCAGTCACATCCACCTTTTTGAACCTGCTTCAGTCACACGCAGCTTGTTGAAAAATATAATAATAATCATAATAATTACTTTTTTTATGTAGCACCCTTAAAGTGCTTTGAAAAACAAAGCAAAAGCAAAAATGGGATATATGGAAGGCAGTACAACAACAGAAAGCCAAACAGTCCTACTAAACACAAGCGAGACGAAACAAGGG
This sequence comes from Plectropomus leopardus, assembly GCF_008729295.1. Taxonomy (NCBI): domain Eukaryota; kingdom Metazoa; phylum Chordata; class Actinopteri; order Perciformes; family Serranidae; genus Plectropomus; species Plectropomus leopardus. The sequence goes on from NC_056475.1 coordinate 9,292,638, forward strand.
CCGAGTTAGGATAAAATCTAAACAAGAGGACAAATAATGCAAAATGAAGGACGTAAAATGTCAGTAGAAAATAATACAAACAAATAGACCAATTCCAACAAAAGCAGTAAAATTACAAATGAAAGGAAATTAAATAACTTAAACATAAATAAAATGGGTAAAATAAATAAGAAAGACAACACCACATAAAAGCAATTCTACAAAAATGTTTTTTTTAAACTGTGAAAGACTTTTAAGTCATGATTGTTTTTTTATGATTAATTTCATGCAAACCTTTTAATATTTGACTGAGTTGCCGAATTCTAGACAGCTCATAGCCTGAATGAATCTTGCTGGTTAATCTACTGCATGTCACAGGAAAATAAAGCTGTGGGCAGGAACTGGTTTTAAACTTCCTGTCTGTTGCTGAGCAGCAACCTTTACTGCGTATAGTTCATTATTCTTATAAAATAATCATAATTACATTGATTTATGGCATCCGATCATCAGTTTTTCTAACATCTGAGCATCCTTAAAAGCACCTATCAGTTTATAGTGTCTTATTGTAACTGTATTACAGCAAAAAAAATGTAACTTTTACAAAGAAACCAAAATGCAGCATTGACAGTACTTAAAGATTAAACCACATGCATGTCAAATTTTAGATATCACAAGCCAGTGCTTATACTACTGTGCATCATATATACACTGGGCTTGCCAACAGCTGCCTCTATGTTATACTTCTTTAAACTGCTGAATTTCATTGGGTTTCTACTTTCTAAGTGTTATCTTTAGCTTCGACTTTTCTTTAGTGCTGCAGAATATTGAGCTTTATGATTCGGTATTTCTCACAGAAATCTGTCTAAGGACTCACAGTTGACTCCCTTATTCCTAATAAGTTGTTTTTTACACCAATCATTTAAACAGAGTTTCATGTGCACCCAAGGCTTAAAGTGCTCCAATTATCAATGACTTAACAACCTGTAGGAAGTGAGCAGGATGTTTACTTGCAGAGACCTTGACACCCAAAATAATTCCTTCTTCGTAGCTCTTTCACCTGTGGTGTGTGCAGTGTGACCCATATGTCAAGGTCACAGGATGTATATCATGTGAAACGTTGATATGAGCAGGGCTGAGAAGATCACACGACGTAGAAAGACTGAGTAAATGGCTGTTTGTTTACATGCACAGTATGTTGATTTGAGCCGTACGGTGCATTCACACCATATCAGGCGTTGCTGTGATTAGTCAGAGTTGCACGGCAGAGTGGGAGTGTCACTTAAATGGCTCTTTTGTGGGGGAGCTGAGGGTGGAGAGAAAGCCAATCTTCTCATCTCTTTGACTGAGAATTTGTCTTCGTTAAGTTTATTAATGTTGGCTTGAAGGAGCTGCAAAATTCCTTTTGATTATCATGGCCGTAGTACCACAAAAGACAAGCATGTGTGTGTGTGTGTGCACACAAAAACAAAGCAAGTGCTTTCCTTTGTTGGATAGTACACCTTCAAGCTGTTGTACACTTAATTTCTTTTGCTCAATATAATATTTAAAGAGAATATTACTTGTTCCCATGCACTGTAGGCATCATCAGGTCTAATTGGTGGTAAAGAGAGTGGCCTCACATTGAGCATCAGGTTATGTTTCTCCAAAAGTTGATTTCATCTCAACATTCACTGCAGAACGCTGTTTTTATATCTCCGTGGCAGCGATGGCATTCATCTCATTCTTGCTCTTCTGAAAGTGATCTTAAGAAAATCTTGATGGAATTCCTTAACATTTGGCACAAACATTAAAATGAACTCAAGGATAAACTGATTCGATTTTGGTGGTCAAGGCAAGGCAGCTTCATTTCATACACACAACAGGGCAATTCAAAGTGCTTTACAGAGCGATAAAATATAAAAATAATAGTAAAAGGATACAGATTTACATTAAAAGAGTAAAGATGTAAGATATAAAAGGTAAAATTCAATTACTCAATGATTTAAACATTTAAAAGAATAATTACAGAGCAGACAATACATGCAAAGATAAAAAGATTATCTAAAATTATTTAAAATCTAGTTTAAAAATATGTTTGCAGTTATTACAGACAGGAGTAGCCAGTGTTAAAAAGGAACGTTTTTAGCTTTGGTCAGAGTCTGGGCTTGTCTAACATCATCTGGGAGGTTATTCCAGGTTTTTGCCACATGATTACCAAACGCTGCTTTTCCATGTTTAGCTCTAACTCTTGGGACAGTCAGCAGGCCAACCAGATGTCCTGAGGATCCTAGAAGGTTCATATGTCAAAAGCATGTCAGAAGTATATTTGGGTGCTGAGCCACAGAGTGATTTATTGACAAGCAGCGAGATTTTAAACAAATCTCATTAAACATTAAAAACATTTTAAACAGTTGTCTGAGTGACAGGTGGCCAGTGTAAGGAATTTTGAACTAGAGTAATGTGGTCATATTTCCTAGTTTTTGTCAGGACAAGAGCAGCAGCATTTTGAATAAACTGAAGTTTGCCGAAGAGGTCAAGTATTTGACTGGTGTATAGAGTTCTACAACCGCGCTTTTTCCAGCATCCCCAGCAGCTCCCACCGCCTAGAAGCACAAAATACTTTCAAAAGAATGGAAGGAGTGTCGTTTCACTGCAATGCCTGTTTTTTTGTGAGTGCAGCCTTATCCTGTTTTAACACACATATAGACACATAGTGACTGTATTATTGGTGTCCTTGTAAACACGTGACAGGTGGCCATGGTGGAGGTGCAGCTGGAAATGCAGTACAGTTACCCTCCTGTGCTCCTCATTGCCTTCAGTGTGTGCACCACCGTGCTGGTGGCAGTGCACCTCTTCGCTCTGCTGATCAGCACGTGCATCCTGCCCAATGTGGAGGCCGTCAGCAACATCCACAACCTCAACTCTGTCAGCGAGTCACCACACGAGCGCATGCACCACTACATCGAGCTGGCCTGGGGCTTCTCTACAGCCCTGGGCATCCTGCTGTTTTTAGCAGAGGTGGTGCTCCTCTGTTGGATCAAGTTCTTGCCTGTAGACTGCAGCGGGGCTAAAAAAGGACCTGCCTGCACCACCACTACAGGGAAGCCTACGGCAGCCTCACTTGAGCCGCAGGACAGCGGCTGGAAGGCTGCACTGGCCTCCACCATCATCATGGTCCCAGTGGGGGTGATTTTTGTTGTGTTCACCATTCACTTCTATCGCTCTCTGGTGCGCCACAAGACGGAGCGCCACCACCAGGAGATCGAGGAACTGCACAAGATTAAGGTGCAGCTAGATGGCCATGAGCGAGGCCTCCAGACTGTGTGATGACATCCCTGCAGCTTTAAAGACTTTTCCTTGTGTCTCATATTTATCTCTTCTCTGACATTTGCTCTGGTCATTATTAATGCCTTACTTGAAATCGTAGGCACTGAGCCTTAAAGCTCCTCACTTCACAGCACAGACAGCCAATACATGTCAGATTGCTAATTTATTCTTGCATTTTAGGATTTGTGCTGTGACCTTGTCCGTGTTCTCGATCTGTCATATGTGTTGGTAAAGGATAATGTAAAAAGGTTTACAGAAAAAAGGGCTATCATATTTTGTGGGCCATTTATGCCATTTTCTTTCCATTTCTGTGTTTTTATGGTGGGGTTTGGTGACGATAGCCAGTCTCTGTTTGGATCCAGTTCCATGTTGGAAAAAAACAGATTTCACACTGATGCCGGGTTCATACTGGACACTGAAGCGCCACAAAGCACACTGATTTTCTGTGAAGCACTGCCCACTTCCTCTGGTGCCCACATTAACCAGTTAGGCGGTTAACAACGGTCAAACCTTTTGGCCTGCAGCCGGCTCACAATTCAAGTGATTGTTTTGGTGTCTAGTCAGTTTTTTTTTCTGAGAGCAAATCTGGCAAGAAAAGACATTGATGATCTAATATGAATAACATAAAGGATACATTATACATATAAACGACAAATTCTGAGAAGTAATAAAATATGCATCCAGTGCTTCCCAATACGTGTCAGTTTTGTATAATCAGATCTTTTCAGTTCCATAATTTTGCATTTCAAAACAGTTTTGAAGTCCATGTTGACCAATTCTTACCAGATTCACTTGATTAGGAATCAAATGACAGCCAAAAAAAAAAACTACATGGGACTAACAAAGTGGGTGTGTCTGTAAAGGAGAGATTCATGGATTCCCACAGAACACGTTTTCATTTGGATATCTTGAGGTCAGAAGTGAAGGGACCCCTGTGAAATGGTCATGCCATTTTTCCATCGGCCAAATTTAGCCCAGCTTTAGCATGTTATTTATCCCCTTTTCTGAGAAGCAAGCATGACATGATTGTTACAACAGGCTTCCTCAGGTCTTCTAGTTTCATATGATACCAGTATCGTTAAAACTCAGCTCAGTGCAAACTCCTAAAGACAGGAATGTTGGCCTGCGTGAAACATGTTTAAACATTTTTTTTATAAAGCATTATGTACAGACCTTAATGGCACTGCAATTAACAAAACAACACTGACAATCCCAGTATAAACAGGTGTGAGAACATGCCGACTTCATCTCACTTTGGTTGTATTTTCTCTTCTTCGCCACTGCCGGTCTGAACAGCGTCTGAGCTCTGAATTTTATCCACTCTGAACCTCACCTGCGCACTGCCATTGGGTGAGGTAAACACCCCCCCTCCCCACCCATTCTTGTTCCGAGAATATCGAAACATTAAAATACAGGCAGAGTCTCTGCAAATACAGTCACCACCACACATGAACAGGAGCCCATACGTGATGATTTGCAGGATTACTTTTGTATAGGTCTCTATTATTTTTTACAAAGGAAAAAGTTACTGACTGTACCTTTAAGTTGAGACAGTGCTTTTGACGACAATGGCAGTTCATTGTGTCGAGATGCCACCAAAGCATTCAAAGTATATCAGACCCCACTTGATTCACATAATAAATATCGAATAAAGTACTCTATCTGTATCAGTATTACTTTAATGGTACTGGTATTTGTACTGGTATCATATTTTTTTAAACAATACCCAGCCTTACTGACCAACACTGAGAAATGCTCTTTTTTGTATGAATAGCCAGGCAACTTCTGACGGGCTGCAGTGTGACAATTGTTATATGGGGGTGCTTCAGTCCAGTGTGAACATGGTGTTTGCCTAACAAATTTGTCATTGAATCTTTTATCTCCTTACTTGCTCACAAAGAGTTTCCATCACTATTGTGAGAGGAAATGGTAAATACTATTTGTTACTTGCCATTATTTATTTTTTTATTTTTTATTATGCTCTCAATAACTTGGTTTCCATGTTCAGCCAAATACTGTGAAAGAAATACTCTTTCTTGAGGGTCAATCTGATACTTTGAGTTTTAGTTTAGGGGTCGACAAATTATGATTATTTGGGGCCGATATTTGGCATTTTGCCCATTATCTGAATCAGCATTTTATTTTAATGGTCATGTATAAAATTAATTAAAAAGTGCAAGAAAATGTCAGCATGGAAGAAATTTTTGCTTTGTAAAACCTCAGGAAGCTATTTTTATTTATTCATTTATATTTAAATTTTCACTTCAAGTTTTGTGTTGGAGTTTATTCCAAATTCTAAACATTGACAGAAAGATTTACTTTTTTTTTGTAATTGCATATCGGTCTCATTAACTACTAGTAAGTGTTATCAGCATCGGCCCTGAAAAACCAATATTGGTCGACCCCTATCTTAGTTATTCATAAATCAAATTCTTGACAAATATTCATTTGATTCAATAAGAGATTTGAAAATATTTGGATTCAATATGCAGATTCAATACTTTGATAAATCCTATTGCATGGAACACTGTTTACACTCAACCTTTCCCTCAGTCAGACTGACACTTCACGTAAAACTAAACTTGATTTAACTGTGAAGATCTGAGTCATGCATCACACTGCAAAGAGCTTACGTGTGTATGTCTCACTCTGTTCTGACTGACTGAGGGTTTGTAAAGTCTTAAAAAATGTTACATTCTTGTAAATGTGTTGGGAATTTGGTGTCAATGTGTTTTTCTGTCATTTTCCTCCTTCAAATAGCTTTTATTGTCTTTAACAAAGACCACAGCGCCTGTGTAAAAGGTGTCAAACCAACCGATTCTGCACACTGATGCTGCTCAAAGTGCTTAAATATGAATGTGTTACTGTCCAAATATAGTTCTGCCTTACAGAATTATTGCCTTTTCTGAACTGCTGTTTTGCTAAAAGTCACAACAGAAGCAGATCTCTTTAGCTGGGAATGTAGAGGGTGACAAAGTTTAAACTAATGAACTTTAAGAGATGAGTCAGAGGGCGTCAAGGGCTGAAGAAAAGCTTGTTGAGAGTGAAAAATGAGAATTAGAACAGTCACTGAGTGGATGTTGTAAGCAGGGTGACCTTGTGACCTCCAGTATGTATAGTAAATACAGTCGACCTTTAAGTAAGTGTGGGTTAATCAACACTGTATATAAAGATCGACGACATGACAGTGAGGTTATTCAATCTCTATTGCCCCCTGGTGTCTGACTGCAGTACAGGTCGCCCCTCCATGAACATGGAGGAACCAAAAACTCAAAGTACACACCAAATACATTTTTCCCAAAGATGGTTTGTGTCACTGGAGGTAGTTTTCATCACCATAAAGTTTGTTCAAGTGTTTGTTTTCATGATAAGTTCAGTTTTAATGAGTTATTGAATTATAAAAAAGGGTGCCTTTCCGCCATGATTGACAGCCGTGACAGCCAATCCGTGTGCTCACATTCAATGGCGCTCACAGAATAAGCTACCTGTCCAATGCAGGCAGTTCAATTTGTTCTTTAAAATGTTTAAATTGAATAAAATTGGCCAGGCAGTTGCTGATATACTGTCAATATATGTAGTTAATATTATCATAAAAATTATATATATAATTATTTTTCTCCGCATAAATATTCGCAGGAAGGAGACATGGATCAGGTACTGACACACCTGTTTGTCCAGGTCAGGCTGCCATAGATAGCTCTCAATGATGGCGGACTGTTTGCTCATGCGCAGAACAGATCGGGCAGGCGGAACGGATTGGATATCCTGCCCGACCTCCCTGTAATGCATCCATGACCTGGTACTGATGGTACTGACAGGGGGTTAGTGGGAGCGCGTCATCCATCTTTATTTACAGTCTATGATCAACACACAGAGAATTGACACCTCCTTGGATGGGCTCTTAATATATTACAGTGTTTAAAAAAGTAAATGTACCAACCTGTTATCACATTCCAAATAGGATGACTGACCAAAGTGTTGTTCAGTTGTTTGTTTCTTGCTTCTCAGCAGAGACAGAAGTGCACTTGTAGTTCAGTGAGTGAGTCCTGGGGTTCTTATCAGAGTCCTGCTTTGTCTCGTTTGTGGTTTTGTGCTTCAGAAATGAATACTGCAAAGGTCAGGAAGACCTGTGATAGGAGCTGAAGATGAAATTCACAGCCTGCAACAGACTTCCAAAATAAAATGTAAAAAAAATGTTGGTAAAGTTTCCATTGTTTCCTGTGTGGTTATAATGAATCACAGCTATTTTTAAACAGGATAAATGTTTGTATTACCTGATGTCAAACAAGGTATTTTGCCCTATGAATGGATGTAGAAATGCTAATTTTGTGTAAAGTACTTCACTATAATTTTTTTTAAATGTTTTTTCAACAACATACTATAAATGAGTTGTTGTTTTTTTTTTTTACTGTAGTTGACATACTATATGATGACATTTTTATGATTTTGGGGTAACATACTATACCATGTCATTTATTATGATTTGAAGGGGGGGGGGGGCTATAAAATGACATTTTGAATGATTTTTTTTGACAACATATACTAAGTTGTTTTAATGATTTGTTGACAACATACTATACTGAGTTTCTCTTTTCTATTGGGGTTTTCAACTGAAAAAGGAAAAACAGATTTTTTTATACCAATGTATAGAAAACATTGTTTACCAACATACAAATTCCCTAAAGGGTAAGTTGTCCTACATGTTTAGCATATCAAAATTAACCACACAAGTTTATTATTATTTTTTCACAGATGAACTTATCTGTATATCTTTTATAAGGAAAAAAGGGGAGGGGGTAAGCTAGAGGTCAATATGAAAAAAAATACAGAGAAGAGAAAACTAGATATTGTGTGTGTGCGTGTGTGTGCGTGTGTGTGGCCACCAGAGGCGATAGTTGTGTTTTTCATGCTCCGGGTTGAGCAGCGTGTCCCGGAAACTGTAACGGGAGTGTCGTCACACGGAGTGTCGTCACACGCCAGATTTGCTACACCGCGAGCAGGTACCCTCGAGCAGTAAACTTGTTGTTGTTGTTTGTTGCCAGCGTGACACTACACTCAAACTTGTTTGTTCATTGCTTAGTGCACAGTTTGGGTCGAGTGAAGAACATATTGTGGATTACTGTTCCTGCCATTCAACTGATGACAGTCTGCACTCTTGTAGGAGAAGCGAGGTATGTGGCGATTTGATTGTTGTGCTGTTGAAGTTGTTTGGTTGTGTATTGGGGGTCGTTGCAATGGTGTGGCTGGCGTGGCAAGTTTTGTGAATGCAATTTGATTATGGTGGCTTGTAAATGATGGAAAAATATGCTTTTGTATATGTTTAACGTGTTTGTTTTAAAGTAAATTGTGCACTGAAAATGTTATTTAGAATGTGGGATCAAATATTGAAATGTTAAGTTGTATGTGTTGCAAACTCTCATTGTACAAAAATAAAACCAAACTTTTTTTTTACTATATGTTTTTGTTTCACCGTGTTTGACAGACAAATAAAAAAGGATTTCTTGCACCGGTCGAGCTGCAGGGACACTCGACGCTGCATTAAAGCCGTCTTCCGTCATCCGCCGGCGGCTTCTGGATGCTGCAGCTGCGGTGAGAGACTTTTGGTGGCTGACAGGTAAACCACTTGCAAAGACAACTGTTTTAAGTAACTGTAGTTGAAAAGTTTAAAGCTTTCTGCTCGTCTTTTCATCACATGAAATAATGGACATATAAAAGATTTTCAATGTGATCAGAAATAGTTAAACATAATGTTTTTGACTGTATGATGCTTTCCTGCATTAAATGTTTGAATTTAAATTTCCGATTTAAAAGGTCAAATTGCAGCTACAGTCAATATATTCACTATCTTTAACCCTGAACCTAATAATATTTAGAGGGACTTTTTTTTCTGATGGTGAATTACATACAGTTTATGTTTGATATCTGCTATGCTACTGTTATTAACTTTGATGTGTCTAAACGGTGTGAATGTCTGATACAAGTGGTGATAAAAAGCCAGTATTCATCAAATTTGAGCTCAGATACAAAAAAAACAGTATAAAAACAGCTTTTCGTGATAAACAGTAACACAAAACCAAATCATGTTAGCATCCGCTGAAGAAATCAAAAATTCCCCAAAAATTCAACCAGCAAGGTCCAGCTCCCATGAACCCACATGGCGCATTTCCACTACAGGGTAGCGGCTGTACTCTAATTCTTCACTATGCGCCTTTGGTATGGGGTACTTTTCTGGGGGTTGTTTTCCATTAGACCATCTCAGTGTAGCTGTTCCTCATAGCAACGCCGTGCGACACTGCCGTGACGTCAGTTTCAATGCGACACACACATATGCACATGGTTGGAATTACACAGTAGCTTTAGGGTGAGCTTACTGAAAGGTTGAGCCTGCCTCAGAATCAATTTATTTCGTTTATAGTTATTATATTTGTTAGACTGTAGCTCACTATCCTTTTTATCTGTGTAAATACATTTAACCCTTATGCCCCCTTCAGGCATTTATGTACATTTTTCTCAACTTTTTTTTTTCTCAGCTTGTGGCATGAAGTTTTGCAAGACCTCGTCTTTTTAGTAAAATTTTTGAAATTATTGAAATTGTATTCTAGTCAGCAAAGACCATACAGAACTGATATGTATTTCATTTTTATATTCTTCATTTGAGTGGTCAGCGAAGACTGATGCTTAACACATACAATACTGATGTTTTTTTTTCATTTTTATATATTCTTTATTTTTGTTTTTGTGTAATGTTCAATGAGTAAATTGTTAAATAAAAGTTGTTTGTTTAAGAAAGCAGCCTTCTGAGTACTTTTGCAAAGTCATATCGGTGCAAAATCAGTGCACAATCCACATAGAAGTCTTATCTACATCGGTCCCAAAAATCCGTTTTTTATTTCGTCTTTATTTGACAGGACAGAGTTTATGTGTGAGCCGACGCCCAAAGCCTATTTTTGGCCTTTTATTCGATATTGTATACTATTACACATCTCGACAAGCTATACCATGTCGTTTTCAGCTATTTTTTTGACATGTCAAAATTTGACATTTTGCAACATACATTTTTTGGCCATTTTTTCGACAGACTAAATAATGACTTTTTTGGTCTTTTTTGACATCTTATCCTGTTATGCATCCAAGTTTGGACATGCCCAGAAGACATCCGGAGGGAGGTGCCAAGTAGGTATGCTGATCAGATGCCCCAACCACTTCAACTGACATTCATCATATTTTGACATTTTTCACCACACTATAATATGACATTTTTTGGAATTTCCATATTAGGGTGTTTTTGCCTGTTTTTGCAACATTCTATGCTATGGCATGTTGCGGCACAGTATTTAACACTGTTTCAGGTCATTTCAGCTGTTTCTGGGACATGTCAAATTTTGACATATTCACCACACTGTAGTATTGCATTTTCTGTCATTTTTTGACCATCATTATGGTGTTTTCGACTGTTTTTGTATCATTCTATGCCACCACGTGTATCAGCAGACTCTTTTATGCTGTTTTTAGGGGTTTTCAGCTGTTTTTGGGAGAGGTTATATTTTGACATTTTTACCATACTATTAGCCTTGCCTTTTCAGTCATTCTTTCAACATGCATTAATATGGTGTCTTTGGCCATTTTTTTCAAAATATGATGCTATGGCGTGTCTTGGCACACAATTTTCTGCTGTTTTAAAGTGTTTCCCGTGTTTTTTGGGTCATGTCATATTTTGACATATTTCCTTTTTATTTTAATACATCTCCTACGATGGATGGGTGGAAAGGAGACATCAACATGACAATCAAAAGAGAAGATGGAGTCAGAGTTTGTGTGGCACAAAGTAAATGATTTATTGGAAGCCACTACTAACAAACATTCACAATTGTGGAGGAAGAGGGTGGGATGAGAGGTTGTGCCAAATAAACTGAAAAAAAACCCAGTAAAACAGGGCCTAAACTAAATCTTGTCTTGAAAACAAACTCAAACAAAACCTGAATTTCTTATCTGAAAAGAAGCTTAACCAAAAATAAATACAGAGGTGCGCCACCCCTAAAACTCAGTGTTTTTAGACAATGTGACTTACTTGAGTAAAAAACATATGGGATACCCCAGCTTACCTATCCACACCTTCACACCAACAACCCAGTTCACTAAGTAAACGCCACTTGAATGGCAGCATTAAAAACCACACCCAGCAGCTCCAGCAGGCAGAGACCTGATCACTGCAGGCAAGGTCCTTTTATAAGATAGACCTGGGTGTTACTGGCCAGTCTGGGAGTCACACTACACAGGTGCAGGCAAATTAGGTTGATGGCACCTGACAGCAGAGAAAGAGAGAGAGAAAACCAGGAGGGAAAAGACACACACAAACACAGCTGCACTGTGCCGCCCCTTCCCCCACGGCCTGACATGTAAACATATAGCCTTGCCTTTTTGGTCATTTTTTCAGCATGCATTATTATAGGTTTTTTTTTTTTGCAGTTTTTGCACAATTCTATACTTTTATGCTGTTTTGAGGTGTTTTCAGTGGTTTTTGGGACATGTCATATTTTCACATTTTTGCCTTACTATAGCCTTGCCTTTTTGGTCATTTTTCCCAACATCCATTATCATGGTGTTTTTGGAAGTTTTTGCAAAATTCTATGCTATAGCGTGTCTTGGCACGCTATTTTATCCTGTTATGAGGTATTTTTAGCGGATTTTGGGACATGTCATTTTTGGCATTTTTGCCTTACTATAGCCTTGCCTTTTCTGTCATTTTTTAAACATGCATTATTATGGTGTTTTTTGCAGTTTTTGCAAAATTCTATGCTATGGTGTGACTTGGCACGCTATTTTATCCTGTTTTGAGGTGTTTTTAGCGGATTTTAGGAAATGTCATTTTTGGCATTTTTGCCTTACTATAGCCTTGCCTTTTTGGTCATTTTTTCAAGATCCATTTTTATGGTGTTTTTGACCTTTTTTGCAAAATTCGATGCTATGGCTTGTCTTGGCATGCTATTTTAAGCTGGTTTTGGGTGTTTTTAGCGGATTTGGGGACATGTCATATTTTGACAGTTTTGCCATACTATAGCCTTGCCTTTTTGGTCATTTTTTCAACATGCATTATTATGGTGTTTTTTGCAGTTTTTGCACAATCCTATGCTCTGTCGAGTCTTGGCACGCTATTTTATCCTGTTTTAAGGTGTTTTTAGTGGATTTTGGGACATGTCATTTTTGGCATTTTTGCCTTACTATAGCCTTGCCTTTTCGGTCATTTTTTTTCAACATCCATTTTTATGGTGTTTTTGACCTTTTTTGCAAAATTCTATGCTATAGCGTGTCTTGGCACGCTATTTGATGCTGTTTTAAGGTGTTTTTAGCAGATTTTGGGACATGTCATTTTTGGCATTTTTGCCTTACTATAGCCTTGCCTTTTCGGTCATTTTTTAAACATGCATTATTATGTTGTGTTTTGCAGTTTTTGCAAAATTCTATGCTATAGTGTGACTTGGCACGCTATTTTATCCTGTTTTAAGGTGTTTTTAGCAGATTTTGGGACATGTCATTTTTTGACAGTTTTGCCTTACTATAGCCTTGCCTTTTTGGTCATTTTTTTCAACATCCATTGTCATGGTGTTTTTTGACCTTTTTTGCAAAATTCAATGCTATGGCGTGTCTTGGCATGCTATTTTATCCTGTTTTGAGGTGTTTTTAGCAGATTTTAGGACATGTCATATTTTGACATTTTTGCCATACTATAGCCTTGCATTTTTGGTCATTTTTTCAACATCATTTTTTTATGGTGTTTTTGAGTTTTTGCAAAATTCGATGCTATAGCGTGTCTTGGCACGCTATTTTATCCTGTTTTGAGGTGTTTTTAGCGGATTTTGGGGACATGTCATATTTTTGACATTTTTGCCTTACTATAGCCTTGCCTTTTTGGTCATTTTTTTCAACATCCATTTTTATGGTGTTTTTGAGTTTTTGCAAAATTCTATGCTATAGCGTGTCTTGGCACGCTATTTTTAGCTGTTTTGAGGTGTTTTTAGCGGATTTTTTGGGACATGTCATATTTTGACATTTTTGCCTTACTATAGCCTTGCCTTTTTGGTCATTTTTTTTCAACATCCATTTTTATGGTGTTTTGACCTTTTTTTGCAAAATTCGATGCTATAGGCGTGTCTTGGCATGCTATTTTATCCTGCTGTTTTGAGGTGTTTTTTTTAGCGGATTTTGGGACATGTCATATTTTGACATTTTTGCCTTACTATAGCCTTGCCTTTTTGGTCATTTTTTCAACATCCATTTTTATGTGTTTTTTGCAGTTTTTTGCAAAATTCGATGCTATAGCGTGTCTTGGCACGCTATTTTAAGCTGTTTTGGTGTTTTTAGCGGATTTTGGGACATGTCATTTTTTGACATTTTTGCCTTACTATAGCCTTGCCTTTTTGGTCATTTTTTTCAACATCCATTTTTTATGGTGTTTTTGACCTTTTTTGCAAAATTCGATGCTATAGCGTGTCTTGGCATGCTATTTTAAGCTGTTTTTGAGGTGTTTTTAGCAGATTTTGGGACATGTCATTTTTTGACATTTTTGCCTTACTATAGCCTTGCCTTTTTGGTCATTTTTTCAACATCCATTTTTTATGGTGTTTTTTGCCTTTTTTGCAAAATTCTATGCTATAGCGTGTCTTGGCACGCTATTTTATCCTGTTTTGAGGTGTTTTTAGCAGATTTTGGGACATGTCATATTTTTGACATTTTTGCCTTACTATAGCCTTGCCTTTTTGGTCATTTTTTTCAACATCCATTTTTATGGTGTTTTTTTTGCACTTTTTTTGCAAAAATTCGATGCTATAGCGTGTCTTGCACGCTATTTTAAGCTGTTTTGAGGTGTTTTTAGCGTTTTTTGGACATGTCATATTTTGACATTTTTGCCTTACTATAGCCTTGCCTTTTTGGTCATTTTTTTCAACATCCATTTTTTATGGTGTTTTTTTGACCTTTTTTGCAAAATTCGATGCTATGGCGTGTCTTGGCATGCTATTTTAAGCTGTTTTGGGTGTTTTTAGCAGATTTTGGGACATGTCATATTTTGACATTTTTGCCATACTATAGCCTTGCCTTTTTGGTCATTTTTTCAACATCCATTTTTATGGTGTTTTTTGCAGTTTTTGCAAACTTCGATGCTATAGCGTGTCTTGGCACGCTATTTTATCCTGTTTTGAGGTGTTTTTAGCGGATTTTGGGACATGTCATTTTTGACATTTTTGCCTTACTATAGCCTTGCCTTTTTGGTCATTTTTTTCAACATCCATTTTTATGGTGTTTTTGACCTTTTTTGCAAAATTCTATGCTATAGCGTGTCTTGGCATGCTATTTTATGCTGTTTTGAGGTGTTTTTAGCAGATTTTGGGACATGTCATATTTTGACATTTTTGCCTTACTATAGCCTTGCCTTTTGGTCATTTTTTTCAACATCCATTTTTATGGTGTTTTTTTGAGTTTTTTGCAAAATTTCTATGCTATAGCGTGTCTTGGCATGCTATTTTTAAGCTGTTTTGGGTGTTTTTAGCGGATTTTGGGACATGTCATATTTTGACATTTTTGCCTTACTATAGCCTTGCCTTTTTGGTCATTTTTTCAACATCCATTTTTTATGGTGTTTTTTGACCTTTTTTGCAAAATTCTATGCTATAGCGTGTCTTGGCACGCTATTTTTGCTGTTTTGAGGTGTTTTTAGCTGATTTTGGGACATGTCATATTTTGACATTTTTGCCTTACTATAGCCTTGCCTTTTTGGTCATTTTTTCAACATCCATTTTTATGGTGTTTTTTGCAGTTTTTGCAAAATTCTATGCTATGGCGTGTCTTGGCACGCTATTTTATCCTGTTTTGAGGTGTTTTTAGCGGATTTTGGGACATGTCATTTTTGACATTTTTGCCTTACTATAGCCTTGCCTTTTTGGTCATTTTTTCAACATCCATTTTTATGGTGTTTTTTGACCTTTTTTGCAAAATTCGATGCTATAGCGTGTCTTGGCATGCTATTTTATCCTGTTTTGAGGTGTTTTTAGCTGGATTTTGGGACATGTCATTTTTGACATTTTTGCCTTACTATAGCCTTGCCTTTTTGGTCATTTTTTTCAACATCCATTTTTTATGGTGTTTTTGACCTTTTTTGCAAACTTCTATGCTATAGCGTGTCTTGGCACGCTATTTTATGCTGTTTTGAGGTGTTTTTAGCGGTTTTTGGGACATGTCATATTTTGACATTTTTGCCTTACTATAGCCTTGCCTTTTTGGTCATTTTTTTCAACATCCATTTTTATGGTGTTTTTTGACCAGTTTTTTGCAAAATTCTATGCTATATGGCGTGTCTTGGCACGCTATTTTATGCTGTTTTGAGGTGTTTTTAGCTGTTTTTGGGACATGTCATTTTTGACATTTTTGCCTTACTATAGCCTTGCCTTTTTGGTCATTTTTTTCAACATCCATTTTTATGGTGTTTTTTGCAGTTTTTGCAAAATTCTATGCTATGGCGTGTCTTGGCACGCACGCTATTTTATGCTGTTTTGAGGTGTTTTTAGCTGTTTTTGGGACATGTCATTTTTTGACATTTTTGCCTTACTATAGCCTTGCCTTTTTGGTCATTTTTTTCAACATCCATTTTTATGGTGTTTTTGACCTTTTTTGCAAAATTCGATGCTATAGCGTGTCTTGGCATGCTATTTTATGCTGTTTTGAGGTGTTTTTAGCTGTTTTTTGGGACATGTCATATTTTGACATTTTTGCCTTACTATAGCCTTGCCTTTTTGGTCATTTTTTTCAACATCCATTTTTATGGTTTTTTTGACCTTTTTTTTGCAAAATTCGATGCTATGGCGTGTCTTGGCACGCTTTTATGCTGTTTTGAGGTGTTTTTAGCGGTTTTTGGGACATGTCATTTTTTGACATTTTTGCCTTACTATAGCCTTGCCTTTTTGGTCATTTTTTTCAACATCCATTTTTATGGTGTTTTTGACCTTTTTTGCAAAATTCTATGCTATAGCGTGTCTTGGCATGCTATTTTATGCTGTTTTGGGGTGTTTTTAGCAGATTTTGGGACATGTCATATTTTGACATTTTTGCCTTACTATAGCCTTGCCTTTTTGGTCATTTTTTTCAACATCATTTATTATTTTATGTTTTTTGGGCAGATTTTTTTTTGCAAATTTCTATGCTATAGCGTGTCTTGGCACGCTATTTTATGCTGTTTTGAGGTGTTTTTAGCGGATTTTTGGAGGATGTTTTTTGGACATTTTTGCCTTACTACATGTCATTTTTTTTGATCCATTTTTTGGTTACATAGCCTTGCCTTTTTGGCATATACTTTTTGGCATGCTATTTTAAATTTTTTAGGTGTGGTTTTAGCAGATTTTGGGACATGTCATATTTTTACATTTTTGGTGTTTTTTGCCTTTTTGGTTTTTTTCAGCACATTTTTATGGTCTTTTTGCATGCGAAATTCTATGCTTGTCTTGGCACGCTATTTTTGCTGTTTTGAGGTGTTTTTTTAGCGGTTTTTTGGGACATGTCATTTTTTGACATTTTTGCCTTACTATAGCCTTTGCTTTTTGGTCATTTTTTCAACATCCATTTTTATGGTGTTTTTGACCTTTTTTGCAAAATTCTATGCTATAGCGTGTCTTGGCATGCTATTTTTATGCTGTTTTGAGGTGTTTTTAGCTGTTTTTGGGACATGTCATATTTTGACATTTTTGCCTTACTATAGCCTTGCCTTTTTGGTCATTTTTTTCAACATCCATTTTTTATGTGTTTTTTGCTTTTTTGCAAATTCGATGCTATAGCGTGTCTTGGCACGCTATTTTATCTGCTGTTTTTGAGGAGGTTTTTAGCTGGATTTTGGGACATGTCATTTTTTGACATTTTTGCCTTACTATAGCCTTGCTTTTTGGTCATTTTTTTTCAACATCCATTTTTATGGTGTTTTTGCCTTTTTTGCAAAATTCTATGCTATGGCGTGTCTTGGCACGCTATTTTATGCTGTTTTGAGGTGTTTTTAGCTGTTTTTGGGACATGTCATTTTTGACATTTTTGCCTTACTATAGCCTTGCCTTTTTGGTCATTTTTTTCAACATCCATTTTTATGGTGTTTTTGACCTTTTTTTGCAAAATTCTATGCTATAGCGTGTCTTGGCACGCTATTTTATGCTGTTTTGAGGTGTTTTTTAGCTGTTTTTGGGACATGTCATTTTTTGACATTTTTGCCTTACTATAGCCTTGCCTTTTTGGTCATTTTTTTCAACATCCATTTTTATGGTGTTTTGGGAGTTTTTGCAAAATTCTATGCTATGGCGTGTCTTGGCACGCTATTTTATGCTGTTTTGAGGTGTTTTTAGTGTTTTTTGGGACATGTCATATTTTGACATTTTTGCCTTACTATAGCCTTGCCTTTTTGGTCATTTTTTTCAACATCCATTTTTATGGTGTTTTTGACCTTTTTTGCAAAATTCGATGCTATAGCGTGTCTTGGCACGCTATTTTATGCTGTTTTGAGGTGTTTTTAGCGGTTTTTGGGACATGTCATATTTTTGACATTTTTGCCTTACTATAGCCTTGCCTTTTTGGTCATTTTTTCAACATCCATTTTTATGGTGTTTTTTTGACCTTTTTTGCAAAATTCTATGCTATGGCGTGTCTTGGCACGCTATTTTATGCTGTTTTGAGGTGTTTTTTAGTGTTTTTTGGGACATGTCATTTTTGACATTTTTGCCTTACTATAGCCTTGCCTTTTGGTCATTTTTTCAACATCCATTTTTATGGTGTTTTTGCCTTTTTTTGCAAAATTCTATGCTATGGCGTGTCTTGGCACGCTATTTTGCTGTTTTGAGGTGTTTTTAGCTGTTTTTGGGACATGTCATTTTTTGACATTTTTGCCTTACTATAGCCTTGCCTTTTTGGTCATTTTTTCAACATCCATTTTTTATGTGTTTTTTGCACCTTTTTTGCAAAATTCTATGCTATAGCGTGTCTTGGCACGCTATTTTTATGCTGTTTTGAGGTGTTTTCAGCTGTTTTTGGGACATGTCATTTTTGACATTTTTGCCTTACTATAGCCTTGCCTTTTTGGTCATTTTTTCAACATCCATTTTTTATGGTGTTTTTGACCGTTTTTGCAAAATTCTATGCTATGGCGTGTCTTGGCACGCGATATTTTATGCTGTTTTGAGGTGTTTTTAGTGTTTTTGGGAACATGTCATTTTTGACATTTTTGCCTTACTATAGCCTTGCCTTTTTTGGTCATTTTTTTCAACATCCATTTTTATGGTGTTTTTGACCTTTTTTGCAAAATTCTATGCTATAGCGTGTCTTGGCACGCTATTTTATGCTGTTTTGAGGTGTTTTTAGTGTTTTTGGGACATGTCATTTTTGACATTTTTGCCTTACTATAGCCTTGCCTTTTTGGTCATTTTTTTCAACATCCATTTTTATGGTGTTTTTGACCTTTTTTTGCAAAATTCTATGCTATGGCGTGTCTTGGCACGCTATTTTATGCTGTTTTGAGGTGTTTTGAAGTGTTTTTGGGAACATGTCATTTTTGACATTTTTGCCTTACTATAGCCTTGCCTTTTTGGTCATTTTTTTTCAACATCCATTTTTATGGTGTTTTTTTTGCAGTTTTTGCAAAATTCTATGCTATGGCGTGTCTTGGCACGCTATTTTATGCTGTTTTGAGGTGTTTTTAGCTGTTTTTGGGAATGTCATTTTTGACATTTTTGCCTTACTATAGCCTTGCCTTTTTTGGTCATTTTTTCAACATCCATTTTTATGGTGTTTTGGCCTTTTTTGCAAAAATTCTATGCTATAGCGTGTCTGGGCACGCTATTTTATGCTGTTTTGAGGTGTTTTTGAAGTGTTTTTGGGACATGTCATTTTTGACATTTTTGCCTTACTATAGCCTTGCCTTTTTGGTCATTTTTTCAACATCATTTTTTATGGTGTTTTTGACCTTTTTTGCAAAATTCGATGCTATGCGTGTCTTGGCACGCTATTTTATGCTGTTTTGAGGTGTTTTTTAGCGGTTTTTGGGACATGTCATATTTTGGCATTTTTGCCTTACTATAGCCTTATTTTTTGGTCATTTTTTCAACAGGTTTTTTATGGGTTTTTGTTTTTGGGACATGATTTTATGCTTTTTGAGGTTTTGCCAGTTTTACTGGGAACATGTCATTTTTGACATTTTTGCCTTACTATTTTGGTCATTTTTTTGGTCATTTTTTTATCCATTTTTGTTTTTTTTTTGCAGTTTTTGCAAAATTCTATGCTATAGCGTGTCTTGGCACGCTATTTTATGCTGTTTTTTGAGGTGTTTTTAGTGTTTTTTGGGACATGTCATTTTTGACATTTTTGCCTTACTATAGCCTTGCCTTTTTTTGGTCATTTTTTCAACATCCATTTTTATGGTGTTTTTGACCTTTTTTGCAAAATTCGATGCTATAGTGTGTCTTGGCACGCTATTTTATGCTGTTTTGAGGTGTTTTTAGCAGTGTTTTTGGAACATGTCATTTTTGACATTTTTGCCTTACTATAGCCTTGCCTTTTTTGGTCATTTTTTCAACATCCATTTTTTATGGTGTTTTTGACCCTTTTTTGCAAAATTCTATGCTATGGCGTGTCTTGGCACGCTATTTTATGCTGTTTTGAGGTGTTTTTAGCTGTTTTTGGGAAATGTCATTTTTGACATTTTTGCCTTACTATAGCCTTTTTTTTGGTCATTTTTTTCAACATTTTTTTTTATGGTGTTTTTGCAGTTTTTGCAAAATTCGATGCTATAGCGTGTCTTGGCACGCTATTTTATGCTATTTTGAGGTGTTTTTTAGCTGTTTTTGGGACATGTCATTTTTTGACATTTTTGCCTTACTATAGCCTTGCCTTTTTGGTCATTTTTTTTCAACATCCATTTTTATGGTGTTTTTGACCTTTTTTGCAAAATTCGATGCTATAGCGTGTCTTGGCACGCTATTTTATGCTGTTTTGAGGTGTTTTTAGCAGCTGTTTTTGGGAAATGTCATTTTTTGACATTTTTGCCTTACTATAGCCTTGCTTTTTGGTCATTTTTTTTCAACATCCATTTTTATGGTGTTTTTTGCTTTTTTTTGCAAAATTCTATGCTATGGCGTGTTTCTTGGCACGCTATTTTATGCTGTTTTGAGGTGTTTTTAGTGGTTTTTGGGACATGTCATTTTTGACATTTTTGCCTTACTATAGCCTTGCCTTTTTGGTCATTTTTTTCAACATCCATTTTTATGGTGTTTTTGACCTTTTTTGCAAAATTCTATGCTATGGCGTGTCTTGGCACGCTATTTAATGCTGTTTTGAGGGTGTTTTTAGTGTTTTGGGACATGTCATTTTTTGACATTTTTGCCTTACTATAGCCTTGCCTTTTTTGGTCATTTTTTCAACACCATGTGTTTTTATGGTGTTTTTGGCAGTTTTTGCAAAATTCTATGCTATGGCGTGTCTTGGCACGCTATTTTTATGCTGTTTGAGGTGTTTTTAGCTGTTTTTGGGACATGTCATTTTTGACATTTTTGCCTTACTATAGCCTTGCCTTTTTGGTCATTTTTTCAACATCCATTTTTATGGTGTTTTTTGACCTTTTTTGCAAATTCGATGCTATAGCGTGTCTTGGCACGCTATTTTATGCTGTTTTGAGGTGTTTTTTAGCTGTTTTGGGAAATGTCACTTTTTGACATTTTTGCCTTACTATAGCCTTGCTTTTTTGGTCATTTTTTTCAACATCCATTTTATGGTGTTTTTGGTTTTTTTTTTTGCAAAATTCGATGCTATGGCGTGTCTTGGGCACGCTATTTTATGCTGTTTTGAGGTGTTTTTTTAGTGGTTTTTGGGACATGTCATTTTTGACATTTTTGCCTTACTATAGCCTTGCCTTTTTGGTCATTTTTTTCAACATCCATTTTTATGGTGTTTTTTGACCTTTTTTGCAAAATTCGATGCTATGGCGTGTCTTGGCACGCTATTTTATGCTGTTTTGAGGTGTTTTTAGCTGTTTTTGGGACATGTCACTTTTTGACATTTTTGCCTTACTATAGCCTTGCCTTTTTGGTCATTTTTTCAACATCCATTTTATGGTGTTTTTTGCAGTTTTTGCAAAATTCTATGCTATGGCGTGTTTCAGCACGCTATTTTATGCTGTTTTGAGGTGTTTTTAGCTGTTTTTTGGGACATGTCATTTTTGACATTTTTGCCTTACTATAGCCTTGCTTTTTTGGTCATTTTTTTCAACATGTTTTTATGGTGTTTTTGACCTTTTTTGCAAAATTCTATGCTATGGCGTGTCTGGCACGCTATTTTATGCTGTTTTGAGGTGTTTTGAAGTGTTTTTGGAAATGTCACTTTTTGACATTTTTGCCTTACTATAGCCTTGCCTTTTTGGTCATTTTTTCAACATCCATTTTTTATGTGTTTTTTTTTGCAGTTTTTGCAAAATTCTATGCTATGGCGTGTTTTTGCACGCTATTTTATGCTGTTTTGAGGTGTTTTCAGCTGTTTTTGGGACATGTCATATTTTGACATTTTTGCCTTACTATAGCCTTGCTTTTTGGTCATTTTTTTGGACATGTATTTTTATGGTGTTTTGGGCAGTTTTTGCAAAATTCTGATGCTATATGTGTGTCTGGGCACGCTATTTTATGCTGTTTTGAGGTGTTTTTGAAGTGTTTTTGGGAAATGTCACTTTTTGACATTTTTGCCTTACTATAGCCTTGCCTTTTTGGTCATTTTTTCAACACCATTTTTATGGTGTTTTTTGCAGTTTTTGCAAAATTCTATGCTATGGCGTGTTTCAGCACGCTATTTTATGCTGTTTTGAGGTGTTTTTAGCTGTTTTTGGGACATGTCATTTTTTGACATTTTTGCCTTACTATAGCCTTGCCTTTTTGGTCATTTTTTCAACATCCATTTTTATGGTGTTTTTTGACCTTTTTTTTGCAAAATTCTATGCTATAGCGTGTCTGGGGCACGCTATTTTATGCTGTTTTGAGGTGTTTTCAGCTGTTTTTTTGGAACATGTCATATTTTGACATATTTTTGCCTTACTATAGCCTTGCTTTTTGGTCATTTTTTTAGACCTGTGTTTTTATGGTGTTTTGGGCAGTTTTTGCAAAATTCTATGCTATGGCGTGTTTCAGCACGCTATTTTATGCTGTTTTGAGGTGTTTTTAGTGGTTTTTGGGACATGTCATTTTTTGACATTTTTGCCTTACTATAGCCTTGCCTTTTTGGTCATTTTTTCAACATCCATTTTTATGGTGTTTTTTGACCTTTTTTTGCAAAATTCGATGCTATAGCGTGTCTGGGCACGCGATGCTATTTTATGCTGTTTTGAGGGGTGTTTTCAGCTGTTTTTGGACATGTCATCATTTTTGACATTTTTGCCTTACTATAGCCTTGCTTTTTGGTCATTTTTTTCAACATCCATTTTTATGGTGTTTTGGGCAGTTTTTGCAAAATTCGATGCTATGGCGTGTTTGGCACGCTATTTTATGCTGTTTTGAGGTGTTTTTTAGCTGTTTTTTGGGACATGTCATATTTTGACATTTTTGCCTTACTATAGCCTTGCTTTTTGGTCATTTTTTTTCAACATCCATTTTTATGGTGTTTTGGGCAGTTTTTGCAAAATTTCTATGCTATAGCGTGTCTTGGGCACGCTATTTTATGCTGTTTTGAGGTGTTTTTAGCTTTTTTTGGGACATGTCATTTTTTGACATTTTTGCCTTACTATAGCCTTGCCTTTTTGGTCATTTTTTTCAACATCCATTTTTATGGTGTTTTTGACCTTTTTTTGCAAAATTCGATGCTATAGTGTGTCTTGGCACGCGCTATTTTATGCTGTTTTGAGGTGTTTTTAGAAGTGTTTTTGGGACATGTCACTTTTTGACATTTTTGCCTTACTATAGCCTTGCTTTTTGGTCATTTTTTCAACACCCATTTTTTATGGTGTTTTTTGCAGTTTTTTGCAAAATTCTATGCTATGGCGTGTTTCAGCACGCTATTTTTATGCTGTTTTGAGGTGTTTTCAGCTGTTTTTGGGACATGTCATATCATATTTTGACATTTTTGCCTTACTATAGCCTTGCTTTTTGGCTCATTTTTTTGGACATCCATTTTTTATGGTGTGTTTTTTTGGGCAGTTTTTTGCAAAATTTGATGCTATAGCGTGTCTGGCACGTGATTTTATGCTGTTTTGAGGTGTTTTGAAGCTGTTTTTGGGAAATGTCATTTTTTGACATTTTTGCCTTACTATAGCCTTGCCTTTTTGGTCATTTTTTTCAACATCCATTTTTATGGTGTTTTTGACCTTTTTGCAAAATTCGATGCTATAGCGTGTCTTGGCACGCTATTTTATGCTGTTTTGAGGTTTTTTTTAGTGTTTTTGGGACATGTCATTTTTTGACATTTTTGCCTTACTATAGCCTTGCTTTTTGGTCATTTTTTCAACATCCATTTTTATGGTGTTTTTGACCTTTTTTGCAAAATTCGATGCTATAGCGTGTCTTGGCACGCGATTTTATGCTGTTTTGAGGTGTTTTGAAGTGTTTTTGGGAAATGTCATTTTTGACATTTTTGCCTTACTATAGCCTTGCCTTTTTGGTCATTTTTTTCAACATCCATTTTTATGGTGTTTTTTGACCTTTTTTTGCAAAATTCGATGCTATATAGCGTGTCTGGGCACGCGATTTTATGCTGTTTTGAGGTGTTTTTAGTGGTTTTTGGGAATGTCATTTTTGACATTTTTGCCTTACTATAGCCTTGCCTTTTTGGTCATTTTTTCAACACCCATTTTATGGTGTTTTTTTTGCAGTTTTTGCAAAATTCTATGCTATGGCGTGTTTCAGCACGCTATTTTATGCTGTTTTGAGGTGTTTTCGGCTGTTTTTGGGAATATGTCATATTTTGATATTTTTGCCTTACTATAGCCTTGCTTTTTGGCTCATTTTTTAGACCATGTGTTTTTATGGTGTTTTTGGGCTTTTTGCAAAAATTGATGCTATGGCGTGTCTTCAGCACGCTATTTTATGCTGTTTTGAGGTGTTTTTAGCGGATTTTGGGACATGTCATTTTTTGACATTTTTGCCTTACTATAGCCTTGCCTTTTTGGTCATTTTTTCAACATCCATTTTTATGGTGTTTTTGACTTTTTTGCAAAATTCGATTCTATAGCGTGTTTGGGCACGCTATTTTATGCTGTTTTGAGGTGTTTTGAGCGGTGGTTGGGACATGTCATTTTTGACATTTTTGCCTTACTATAGCCTTGCTTTTTTGTCATTTTTTCAACATCCATTATTATGGTGTTTTTGTAGATTTTGCAAAATTCTATGCTATGGCATGTTTCAGCACGCCATTTTATGCTATTTTGAGCTGTTTTTGGAATATATCATATTTTGATATTTTTGCCTTGTGTTTTTATGGTGTTTTTGACCTGTGTTTTTTTGCAAAATTCGATTCTATAGCGTGTCTGGGCACGCGATTTTATGCTGTTTTGAGGTGTTTTGAAGTGTTTTTGGGAAATGTCATTTTTTGACATTTTTGCCTTACTATAGCCTTGCCTTTTTGGTCATTTTTTCAACATCCTGTTTTTTTGGTGTTTTGGGCAGTTTTTGCAAAATTCTATGCTATGGCGTGTCTTGGCACGCTATTTTATGCTGTTTTGAGGTGTTTTTAGTGGTTTTTGGGACATGTCATTTTTTGACATTTTTGCCTTACTATAGCCTTGCCTTTTTAGCTCATTTTTTGGACCTGTGTTTTTTATGGGTGTTTTTGACCTTTTTTTGCAAAATTCTATGCTATGGCGTGTTTCAGCACGCTATTTTATCCTGTTTTGAGGTGTTTTTAGTGGTTTTTGGGACATGTCATTTTTTGACATTTTTGCCTTACTAAAGCCTTGCCTTTTTGGTCATTTTTTCAACATCTATTTTTATGGTTTTTTTGACCTTTTTTTTGCAAAATTCGATGCTATAGCGTGTCTGGGAACGCGATTTTATGCTGTTTTGAGGTGTTTTGAAGTGTTTTATGGGAAATGTCATTTTTTGACAATTTTGCCTTACTATAGCCTTGCCTTTTTGGCTCATTTTTTGGACCTGTGTTTTTATGGTGTTTTGGGCAGTTTTTTGCAAAATTCAATGCTATGACGTGTCTTGGCACGCGATTTTATGCTGTTTTGAGGTGTTTTTAGCGGATTTTAGGACATGTCATATTTTGATATTTTTGCCTTACTATAGCCTTGCTTTTTGGCTCATTTTTTCGGACCTGTGTTTTAATGGTGTTTTGAGCAGTTTTTGCAAAATTCAATGCTATGGCGTGTCTGGGCACGCGATTTTATGCTGTTTTGAGGTGTTTTTAGTGGATTTTGGGACATGTCATATTTTAACATTGTTGCCTTACTATAGCCTTGCCTTTTCGGTCATTTTTTCAACATCCATTTTATGGTGTATTTGGCCTTTTTTGCAAAAATTTTATGCTATGGCGTGTTTTGGTACGCTACTTTATGCTGTTCTGAGGTGTTTTTAGCGGGTTTTGGGACATTTCATTTTTTGACATTCTTGCCTTACTATAGCCTTGCCTTTTCGGTCATTTTTTCAACATCCATTTTTATTATGTTTTTTTACCTTTTTTGCAAAAGTCGATGCTATGGCGTGTCTTTCCACACTATTTTATGCTGTTTTGAGGTGTTTTTAGCGGATTTTGGGACATGTCATTTTTGACATTTTTGCCATCCTATAGCCTTGTCTTTTCAGTCATTTTTTCAACATCCATTATTATGGTGTTTTTGACCTTTTTGCAAAATTCTGTGCTATGGTGTGTCTTGGCACGCAATTTTATGCTGTTTAAAGGTATTTTTAACAGTTTTTGGGACATGTCATATGTTGACATTTTTGCCTTGCCTTTTTGGTCATTTTTTCAGCATCCATTGTTTTGGTGTTTTTGGCCATTTTCCCAACATTCTACGCTACAGCGTGTCTTGGCACTATATGTTGTTGTTTTAAGGCTTTTTTTTTTTTTTGACATGCTAAAGTATGACATGTTTGGCCTTTTTTTGACATTGCATACTATTACCCGTCTCTACATTGAAGGTCAATTCACAGTAATGACAAGGACAAGAGAAAGAGGGGGGGGGGGGGGGGGGGGGATTAACAGCAATAATGGTAACAATAGCATATCATATAACAAAAGTGATAGACGTTACTTAATGCACTTTATGATTGCATGTGATGTTACGTGCAAATATTGTAGGTGTTGGTAAGAGTCCTGTGCATATATTAATAGTGGAGGCATGACTCACAATAATGGCAGCAGAAGGTTGCGTCAAGCAGGATCATGGCATTTGCACACATGGCACCCTGGACAGGACCACAGCAACAGCACAACCAAGACCACGATCGAGTTGTGTTGGCCTCTGCTAGGGTTGTCCCTTGTCACTGATCTCAAGGTGCAGCCTGGGGGAGGAAGGGGTCAGGTGTGGGGACCTCCAAATTGCATCTCTGCTCTTTGCGAATGATATGGTTCTGGTGGCCTCATCCCATCGTATCCTCCAGCATATACCAGGGCAGTTTGCAGCCGAATGTGAAGCGGTTGGGATGAGATTAGGCACCTCCAAATCTGAGGCCATGGTTCTCTGCCGGAAACGGTGGATTTTCACCTCTGGGTGGGGGGAGAGTTGCTGTCCCAGGCAAAGGACTTCAAGTATCTCGCTGTCTTGTTCACGAGTTAGGGTAAAATGGAGCGTGAGATCGACAGGCGGTTTGATGCGGCGTCTACAGTAATGCGGGAGTTGCATGGACTGTCATGGTAAAGAAGGAGCTGAGCCGGAAGGCAAAGTTCTCGATTTACCGGTCCATCTATGCCCCAACCCTCTCCTATGGTCATGAGCTCTGGGTAGTGGACGAGAGGATGAGATCGTGGATACAAGCGGCCGAAATGAGTTTCCTCTGCAGGATGGCTGGGCTCAGCCTTAGAGATAAGGTGAGGAGCTCAGACATCCGGGAGGAGCTCGGAGCAGAGCCATTGCTCCTTTGCATTGAAAGGGGTCTGTTGCGGTAGGTCAGGCATCTGATCAAGATGCCTCCTGGGCGCCTCCCACTGGAGGTGTTCCAGGCATTTTAGACTGGTAAGAGGCAGACCCAGAATGCGCTGGAGGGATTAAATATCTCTCTGGCCTGGGAACGACTTAGAGTCCCCCAGGAGGAGCTGGAAAGTGGTGCTGGGGACAGGGACATCTGGAATACTCTGGTCTGCCTGTTGCCCCCACGACCCGGCCACAGATAAGCGGAGGACGATGGACGGATGGATACTATACTATATACTTTTTGGTGATTTTTGGTGGCCATACTATACTATGTCGTTTTTGGACATTTCTGGACGCCATACTGTACTATGTCGTTTTTTGTGAGTTTTGGTCGCCATACTATTCTATGCTGCTTTTGTGATTTTTGGTCGCCATACTATACTTTGTCTTTTTTTGTTTTGTTTGATGTCTATGATGTTTGTCATACTTTTTCAATGGCATACTATGCTTTTTTTTCATGACATATTTTCATAAGACCTTTTTTCTTTTGCATATACTATCAGTTTTAAAAATTTCATATTATACTATGATCTTTTTAATGATACTTGAAGACATGCTATGCTATGATCTTTTTTCATGATTTGTTTTAAGTCATACTCAACTATTACTTTACAAATTTTTAACAAATGACAGAAAAAAGTTCCAATCAAGTAAAATTTTTATGTATACAGGAACACAACAGAAAACATGGGAGAAGCTAAATTATATTCAGTCAGAGTCAAAACACTCCATGGCAGTGCATCTTGTTAGTAACATGATTCCAATATTTGGCTTTATACTGGAGGTGATGTTGAAATTATCTTTTGTTGTTGTTGATCAGCCTTACTTCTATTTTGAACTATATTAAATTACAAAATCAGAAACCTGGATAATGACCTCATATGTTGTACATTTTCTTCCTCCTCAAAAACTAAAGTGATACATGTAACAAGCCACCTGCACTTTTCATTTTACCCCAGCAGAGTGCATTTCATGCTGAAGCCTGGCTACTAAATACAAAATATACAATCCACTTTAAACATTTTACCAGCAACACTTTGGAATAGAAGAACATTTCAGAATGATGCTGGTAATCTATCGATTTGTCTCAAAAAGGGCACTGAGCTTTTGTTTACTAGCCTCTGTTAGCTATGTTTTGTTAACCTCCCTTTTACTTTACATGCATACACTACATATTTACTACATCTTCAAGACCTTCAAAGCCACAATAAACACATTAATTCATATAGTTGGCCCTGGCAAGAATACAGGTACAGATAATATAGGCCATTCTCTGTGGCTCTTGAATTGTCATTTATACAAGGTTATTTTTGTTTCATAAAATGTTATAATAAATACGAGCCTTTGACAAATTAAATCAGATTGTATTTTGAAACTACTGAATTAACTTGTTCACTTACATTATCACAATGTCTCACAAGCAAACACACTTGTATGTAAACTTGTTTGTGAGTACAAATCAAAGTGAACCAGTTATTTAATTTGTAAGATATAAAACATATCAGAATCTTGTATTATTTGTGGGTTTTCACAGAAAAAAAACAGTCCAACGTTCCCATCAGGTAGATCATATATTTTATGTGATTCTAAAGCTTTCAAGATACAGCTTTAGTATAAAATGTTCAACTCCAGGCCAATCACACAAACACTAGTTAACAGACTGAATCTCTACCAGAGCCAAAACTGAAAAGCTGTTAAAAAAAACTGCTTTCATTGCTTCTGCAAAGTTCATAAATTTCCCATCTTGTTAATTACAGCTCAGGATTCAAAATGTCTTTAATAAAAAGACAACAGTATAAGCTAATATCATGATAAATGCTCCCAACAGATAAAACTAAAAGTGTAACCTCGGGTTGATGTACTGGTGCCCGCTGGGGAATGTTCAACAAAACTTGAGGAGTGCTTGAGGTGATTATCTATTGGGGCAAATTTCTAAACTTCATAATGTGGCTTCAGTTATTTTCTGTACTGTATTATTTGACTCATATAACTAGCTAGAAACCCAGAAAGGCAGTTTGCTAATAATTTTTGGTAAGTTATTGTGAGATCACAACTTACATTTTTGGTGAAGTAGTTGTAGAAACAGTTTTGTCTATAATCATAAATAATATATTTTCCAAGATTGTGTTATTGTGTTACTCATCTAACATCTTCAATTAAAGGGGGTGACTGAAACAGACTTGGATATAAAATGTTTAAATGATGAGATTTCGGGTGACAAAACAAGAAAAAATGTTTGATATCAAGCATTAGGGCCGGGCAATATACAGATATTATATCGATATTGTGATATGAGATGTCACCTCAGATTTTCCAGTTATGCAATTTTCTGAACATACCAAACTGTTCTTCTATTTGCATTTAACACTTAGTCATTATATCCCGATACTGATGATTACTTAACAAAAATCTTGTGTAACTATTTTATGAAAGCACCGATGAACCATGCAATATCTGCACAATATCGATATCATATTGTATTAGTATTTAGTCAAAAATATCACAATATCTGATTTTTACTAAAGGAATAAGGGGTTTACAAAATAGAAAAAAGATGTTTGTGGGTGGGAGGCCAGTGAGGGATCACATTCTTGTAGCTGCTCTTGTGACTAAACCTGCTTCAAACAAGGTGCCTGTGGGGTCATCCTGAGTGTCTGAAACACCATTTTTCAGTGGAATAATTGACAGACGGTGTGTTCATCTTTTTTTTTTAAACTTTTTGGGAGGGCAGACAATATGACAATCTCGCCCACTTGCGCAGATTGGCTGGATGTTTGGAGCTGTGAAAGTTTACTGGGTTTGAAAGTCTCTTTCAAGCTCCCTTTTTAAATCTTTACCCAATTGAACCACGTTATCCCTGTTTGTACAGTGAACTACAACCAGACAATAAAGATACGCAAAAGACACAAAATGACTGGATAGAGAATAAAGAGGTGTGAGATGCAGCTAGGAGGGGGAGGATGATGGCAGTTCGTGACCATTCAGAGCATCAACACGTGCATGTGGAAGTGATTGGACGACATGTTGTACGCAGGGTTTCCCACACAACCTGCCACAGTCAAAACATCTGCTGCCACATGTTAAATTTATATTTTTGGAGCTCCACTCATCCATTGATCTTATGAGCTGTGACCGGATTAACTGGTCAGTTATCCACATCACGACTGAAACTACACATACGGCTGCTGAGGGAAAAAAGAACTCATCGAGAGCTCCGCCTGCGGTGCATTCATGGACCCACAATAACTTCTGAATTTAGAGAGGGGACACAGAATGAAAAAAAGATCCCAATTCTGTGAGAAGCACGGCCTTGTTTGTTTGAAGCATGTTGAGACCTTTAGCAGTGACAAGTCTGGAACTGATTCTTTCTAAATTAGCGGGGAAAAATGGCAAAAACACATAAAATTAGATATGGCCATTTGTTGTATCAAGGTAATGATGTGATCAAGTTATGATCTGAAAAAAAAGCCCTAAAAATGACTAGCAAACTTAGCCAATCTGAGCTTCTGTAACTAATAGTGCAGAAACCCTGTCGCTGACCCATCTTGAAATGTATTCTTGTATAAAACTTATGTCAAAAAGACAGCAAACTTGACATACAACTGACAAACTCCCTAAAAAAAGAAAATCTTAAATCAGATAAAACAGAAAACAAGAAGACAATATTGGACAATACTTCTCTGGTATATTGTTACTCTGAAAGTTGTCAAAAACTGCTATGATCGGTGCAAGTGCTGAGCTTTATGACAGGAAAATTTATCATTGTGCAAAGAAAAAAAAAGTCTGACATCTGTGTGTACTGATAAAGGCAACAAAAAGAAAATGAGAAACAGTCGGCATGCAGTAGAAGGACTAGCGTCACACAGTAAGGCAACTGAACATCTCGGTTGGCTTCCCTGCCTGAAAGCTCCACAAAAATACTGCTGAGCAAAGATGTTCATCGCGGCGACGAAAATCTGTTAATGAGCTTTTGGTGTTTTGGCAGTTTTTTTCTGAGCTGAACTCGACGGTTTTGTAACGTATCGGTCAAGAGTTGAGGTTTACTGGACCTGCTCAAGTCATTCTTGTGGCTTTTGATACAAACATACAGCAAGGTTCCGGTTATTCAAACTATATTTATCTCCGAGGAACACGTGAGCAGCTTTGTACACTTTGAGGAGATTTTGACAGGGTTGCTGGAGTGTCTCAGAAGTTTCATTTGAAACATTTCATCATCAAAATGTCTTGTTACTATTTTGAGGTTATTCGACAAGTAACTTTAGAGTGAACTTCTTTAAAACTGAAGCTCTTTTTCCTTTCCTTGAACATTAACACCAATGCTCACTTTCATGCACAGTTTGTCCCGATAACCTAAACATTCAAAAGTTCATACGCCCCCTAATATGTCAAGACAACATGCCACAGGGTACAAAACAGAGGAAAAACAACTGAAATCATCAACTTGAGAGCTAACATAGCTTATAATCAGTCTAAGGCAAAACATAACAAAAAGAACAAGTAGTGGGTTGGTAAATTTAGGAGCTTTCTGACAACATACTGTGTGAAGGCTATCACTTCGTGGACCAAAGTCCTGTAGTCCATGCCAGCCTTCCTGGTGGGGAACCCTCTGAACTCCTGCATGGCCTGATTCCTTGGTCGGGATCTACGAGAATGACCAGTGGCGAGCTTTACACTCGAAAGCTCTCTCCCTTGCCGTCAATGTGGCGCAGACGCAGGTACACGTCTGTGCCGATGCCCTGCATAGACTGTACGGACAGAGAGCCGCCCAGGTACTCAGCGTAGGCCCTGGACGTAGGCAAACCAAAACCAAACCTGCAGGACACAAAGATGCAGTTAATATGACAGTGAGGCACCGTGATGAAAATGATCTGTTGTTGATCAAACATTAACATGAAGCGCAGATGACGTGAAGGACAAGCTTTGCTCAGAACTGTGAAATGCCACCTGCAGGTAAATACGGGTGGTCTGGGTCTCAGGAAGTCCCCTCCATCATAAGGCGGCTTTGATTTTATGATTAAACAAACCCAAAACTCCATTCTCACCATTTCCTCTCTGACCATGGCGACAGTGTTGCATGACAGGGAAGAATACTGCTAAAACTTGGATTTTGAATTTGTTTTCCAGTTCACTAATCAGGGTTCCTATAGCTTATAACAGGTGGAATTTAAGACCCTTTTAAGACTTTTTCAATGCCATCAGGTCTGATGAAGTTCTGCTATGTTTATTTATTTAACTCAATAAATATTTCAGTAGTAAGTGGGACAGTGCGCAGGAGTTTCTCTCTTCTAGATTGCTCCCTTCTCTGACACACTTGTCACACATTCAGGTGTGCAGATTTCCCCAGTACAAAAAAAGGCTAAAAACTTGCAATTTCATTTAAAAAGCTGCTGTAAACTCAGACTTTCTGCAACCTAAAATCATGAAACGCCATTCAAACATACAGAGTAGTCCTCGCAACTATCTGACTGTACTCAATCCAGTAGTGTATGAAAAGTTTATCACTGCATTGTGGCCTTCTTTTAAGAGGAAGGAGTCCATTTCATAAATCATCTGAAAAGAAGAGAAGTGCAACTGATGATGGTGTAATATGGACTGTGACAGTCATTTTGTGATATGCAGTTACCCCTAAACCACTTCCTGTGTTCGAGCTGATTGTTTGAAACACTCTGGCAACCGATCCATGCCAATTTTGTGTATTTTTGTTAGCTAGCTAATCTGTTATTGTTGTAGCTTAACCACTAAGCCTCACAAGTTATTCTTCCTCTGGTGCTTTCTGGCAGAAACAAGCAGCTTTAGGTGCATTACCACACTGCTGGGCAGCATAGCGCTGGTGTGCAAGAAAGCCAAGATATTTAATTTATGATCTGGCTGACAGAAACACATACATGTGGTTATGAGTCCATAATGCTGAATTAAATCATATTTGATTTTATCCTGACACTTGAAAGTGAAAATGGAGCCTGAGGCGTGATTGTCGGGTTGTTGATATATTTAAAGGCAACACTCCGTCTCACACAGATGGCTGACAAAAGAAAAACAAACATTAAGTGTGTTAGGCATTATTCCAACACAAGCCTCCAGCACAGCTTCTCTGCTGCTGCTTGGCACCGATTCTCAGCTATCCCTTGTGCCCTCACGGAGGCGTCTGCATTTGTTTTGTTTCTCCTCTCATTTCTTCAGGTTTTCTCTGAAACATGTCAACTACCATTACATTTAGAAAGAAAGATATATATACTTTTGTGTGCACCAGACTTTTAGAAATTATGTGACTGTTTTTGCTTTCAGACTTATCCATATTAGTGTAGCCAAAATCTATTGCAATGTTTTGACAAAACCACTTAATTTAATAATGATCACACATTGGCAAGTTT
Source organism: Plectropomus leopardus (assembly GCF_008729295.1). Taxonomy (NCBI): domain Eukaryota; kingdom Metazoa; phylum Chordata; class Actinopteri; order Perciformes; family Serranidae; genus Plectropomus; species Plectropomus leopardus. Next base: position 9,326,409 of record NC_056475.1, read on the forward strand.
AGCGTAATTTCTCCAACATTTATAAAGGCTGAAGAAGCATATTCTTCATTTTTAAATTCTTACCCATGCATGGGGCTGGACTGGTTTCCACTGTTGGTAATGTTGTTGAAGAGGTTGCTCATGCGCGGGTCCTGTGCGCTCTCCTCAGCAGTGCTGAAGTGGTAGTCCATCACCTTGTCTACAATATTGTGAGGTATGCCGCCACCACGGTCTGAAATCCTTAATGGAAAAAAATGCAACATCTGATAGTAACAGGTATGTTAAGCCCTGGAGATCTTCATTAAATATTGTTGCAGTCTTTTTTTTTAAAACAAGGAAATGTAACACCTGACAGACAACATCTCAATCACTACTTGGATCTTCATGAGGTTAAAATTTTGACATGGATTAAGTGTGCAGGCGTTTACTTAACCTTAGCTGTGTTTTATTGCCTTGATGTGCGCATATTTATTTAACCTCAAGTTCTGTTCTTTTCTGTTAAAAAAGTAGCAATAGAAGAGACATTTAGCCACTCACCTGATGACAAAATCAATGTCATTATTGGCAATAGTGACGACCACATCGGGCACATTGTATGGGGTGTCCAGATGGCTTTCCATAGTGGCCCTGAAGACAGAAATACATGGATGTCACGCGGTGTAAATGGTGAGCGTGCAAATTTTGCTTGCACGTCAAAAAAAGTTAATTTTTTCAATGTAAAATTATGGCAATTGAATTTGTTTTAGGTGCACAGAAGATTTGCTCACAGTGGGTATAGACTATTGGGTTTTTTTGCACTAAATACTAGAGAATGCAGAAGAATGATGTTACTGTTGATATCTGCTTTTCTGGTCCATTTGTAGGTGCTGTGATGGACTTTGACTTTGTGATGCTTTTTATGACCCCTTTAAAACTTCAACAGAGAGCATTTAATACTATTTCCAAAGCAAAACAGTGCACATAAGGGCTGAGTTGTCAACTTGACAATGTTAACAGGGACATTTTTGCATATTTTTGTATCTCTGTATAACAATCAATGTTAAATCTCATAAAGTAATTAAATCAATGACAAACACAATAAACTGTGTCTCGCTGTTACGTTTAACGTTAAATAAAACTGTGTTAAAAACATTCTATTTTAAATTTTAATTACCGTTTGCTTTGAATTGTTTACAACACTGTGTAAAAAAAATGGCTAATTTGGTAATCCTCGCACTCACAGTGCAGGCTATAGTTGATTCTCCACATTAAGACACACTCACACGTTACAGTAAATCTACCTTTCATCCTCTTAAACAGTCCGTTAAATCTGTAAATTCCAACTAAGCAGGCACCAAAATAAAGGTCTGCTCTGCCCTTTGATATCACATTATTGCAGATCCACACCGAAAACTTTACTGTCCAGATTTCAAACTAACTAGCAGGAATAACAGAGGGCTTTGTGTCTTCTCTGAGACCCCCTGGCCAGCTGTGTTAAGTATCATCTGCACTGTTTGTGTGTGTCTTTCCTCCTGTTCTGTTCTTGAGAGCAGGTGGCTTGTGGAGAACCAATCGAAACATTGCAAGAAAAGAGAGAGCTGGGCTGAGTCCTGACCGAAAACCAAACCCTATTTAAATAGGTGAATCTTGTGCCGATGGCTGAGATGGCGTCCCTTCAAAATTTAAGACCTACCATAATTTCAAAAAAGACTTTTAAAGAGATGTTATGACCTTATATTCTGGTAATCTAACACTGTCTAAGAGTTTTTAAGCATCCCTGGAAATCCATTTAATCCATTTAAAACCATTTTTGTTTTGTTTTTCCCCAAGTTTAATGCCTGATATAGCAAATAAGACAAATAATCAATCCTGGGCCCTGTAAATGTGGGACTGAGAACTGACTGTATTATTACAACCCAAAATGCAAAAAGAAAATTTTACAATGTGACTTTGTGATTTCCATCTGTAAGTCTCAAGGTATTCAAACAACAGGAGCAGAAAGTCAGGCTGGAGATGGATAAACGTCTACATCTTCAGTATGACTGAAATGATGCGGTTACCTCATGGCGTTCTTGAGGAGCTCGGGCAGGATGTAATCCAGAGGCAGAGGGATGAAGGGGAAGCGAGCTGCCACGTGTCCGTTGATCCTCACTCTGGGCGAGTTACCATACTGGTGCTCACACAGACGCCTGATGGACATAAGGAACCGTTAATTTGGTCATAAACCAAAACATGGCACAAACTGAGATTTTGACCTGGGGATGGTGCTGGATAAAAAGTTATCAAAATTGATCCTAAGGAGGACTTAAATGTGTGAGCCAAATTTCTTTATAAGCCATACAATATTTGCTGAGATATGAAATGTATTGTAACAGTAATAATACTATACATGTGCTGATTTTATTGTCTTCACCATCTGTTAACTGCTCCAAACAATAACAGATACATTGATTATTTCCAAGCCATTCACCCATTAATGCCCCACAAACTGTATACACTTTCTGTGTTTACTTTCTTTTAAACCTGGTAGAAATCACAGACTCCAGAAAGGTCGGTCATTTGATAAGATTACAGAGTAAACACGAGTGATAGCTCGTATCTTTTTCGCAGCTCAGGGTGCTGAAACGCAAATGTTCCTGACAGTTTATCAGCTGAACTCTGACTCCCCTCAGTCAACAGAGCGCTCCTTCAGAAGCAGAAAGTCATATAAAGGTGATAACTAAACAAAACTGTGTGACTTAACACTTACCTGGCAAAGTCTACCCACTTCTCTATGATCTTTTTGGGGGAGAGACGTCTGCATATGATCCCAACAAAGTCAGGCTGAAACGAGAAAAGGAAGTTTTTACTTAAATTAAGAGAGAAAACAGATTAAAAAAAAAAAAAAAAACTATATATAATAATTAAAACAATGACTGTAATTTATCACAATCCTCAGTTTAAATTCACTTTGTCCTGAACTGAATTTCTCTGAAGACACAGAAAGACACTGAAAATCATCATTTCCTAAAAAATAATGTGGAAAATTACAAGGGCAGATCATTATTAAATGTTTTTTGTGCATTGTAAAACTCTGAGCAGAAAGTTCTTATCATTAAACATTCCCAAAATATATTTAATACATGTTTAAACATCATGTGAATCACATAAACATTCAGACGTACATTCTCTTCATGGAGGGCGAGATGGTGCGTGGCCAACATTCGGATTCCCAGACGAGAGCACAGCGTCGTATCCAGGAAGCTGCGGAGGATTGCCTCATCCTGCAAAGGTAATAAAGACGATTTACTACAGAACAAAAATCTGAAACATTAACCTTATCAATTTTTAATAGATTTTATGAGCAAAGAATGAAACATTAAAAAAAAGTCATTCTTAAGACCCATAACAGGATCTTTCCAAGAGTTTTTTTTAGGGATGCACAATAATAATGGCACATCATCAGTATGAGCAGATTTTGTCTTTAAAATGAAACATTGGAACTAGCCAAAATGCTGATTTCCGCCATGAACATGAACAAAACACCAACCCTTTGCTAACGTATTTCCTTATTTTGCTCAATGGATGAATATTACATACATTGAAAAGCATTGTATTTTATGTCTCCATCTGATGATGGGCCATCATGATAAGAGTAAGCATAATATTTTTTCAATTCCACTACAGAGGAGACTTGATGTTCCAAGCCAAATGAGTTGTTATATATCGACATATTGGATATCAGCAAAAAAATCAATATCCTGCATCCCCAGTTATTTTCAATGTGAGCTCCAGGCTTCTGAAGTTCTGGACAAGCAGTTCTGACCTGCATGTGTCTGCGACACTCCCTGAAGCCCTGGGCCAGCATAGTGACCACATCTTTATGGTCGTCCAGCAGCTGCTGCACCAGCTTACAGAAACGAGCCTCCACGTCCTGATCCTTGATCTGTAAATATCAAGACACTTCAAATCAACATTTTAATACTCAAAACAAGCTCCATTTTAGACATAGGCCTTTCATTTGCTTCGTTTAAAAAAAAGATCATATTTCAGAGAGGCTTTCTCATTCTGTGATCTGCTCCTGTTTTAATTTGATGTTATGAAACTCAACACTTGCTCCATGTTTCCCAGTTGTCTATAAACTCAGTATACTGCATCTATTTCGAAAGTTTTTCTATTGTGTATCGGTCTATGAAATGTGTCACAGCAAAGGTCTTAAAGTGGATCAAAGGGCATAATCCCTCCCTTTTCTGGATTTTAATGTGAAAAATATGCAGAGTGTTTCCACTGACAGTAGTTTGACAAAGTAGAAGCATCTAGAATTAAGAGAAATAAAACAATATTTCCTTTAAAAAGAGAGAGAGATTATATTTAGAGTGATGGAAATAGAGCTGTGGAAATGTGCATTATATTATACATTATCAACACACTGTAATTTACCATGTGGGCTACTACAGAGTTTCTGCAGCTTACAGCAAGGTAGCTTTTTAATGCTGTTCCGAATTAAGTTTAAAACCAATATTCTAATAACCAAAATAGAAGGAGGCCAATTTTATTTTGCCCGAATGTTTACTGTGACATACAACATGGTGATCTTTTTGTCACGTGAAAACTTTCGATTATCTACATCAAATGTTGAGAAACAAAAACAGTCCTTTTAAGAGTGAAACACACAGAAGACAATGAACATATTGCATTATCATAAAAGTATCTATTTTGTTTACCAACAGAAGTAAGAAATACCTGGTATTTCTGGTTTTCTAGGCGATATTGTGTTTTTCAATCTTTTCGAAAATTATTTAACAAAAAAAGTCATAAAATCCTACTTCCCATGTCTGAGGATTTTTAAAATTTTTGAAAGATTAACTGAAGTCAAATTTATACCAATTAAGGCCTTATTTTAAGATAAATTAATTCATTGCCTTGCTTTTTTCATTGACTTTTAAGGATCCGCAGGAACCCAGTATTATAATACAGGTAATTTCAGCCCCTTTTAAAAGTGATTAAGTCCATTTTTACATGCCATGGCATAGAGAGTCAGAAAAGCATGTGCAGCAGAGCTAAAAGACATCAGACTGCCGTCTTCAGGCTCCTTTCTTACACTGAGAGATCTTTTGACTTCTGATTAAAAAAAATGTTTTTAAAAACACCCACATTTCCAAACCCACATTATAGTTTTGGTGTTTCTTCAAAGCGAACGGTGGAAGATAATTTTATTCTTATTGTGACTGACTTATCCCTTCTGGGATTTGTTTTATACAATAGACCCTTTTCCTGTTTTGTACCTTTGCAGGCACAGACAAGATGTTTTTCTGAATCTGAGGAGTCTCTTTTAGTTTGGTAGAAAGCCAGGGGGCAACTTATTCAGATCAGACTGATAAAAAACCAGTGCAGAACAGAAAACGTGTTCGGCAGGCTTGTCATTTTCTGCAGTCCAACGTGTACTAACACGGGGCCAAATGGACACACTTGACACATTTTCCAAGAACTCATCAAAGGTAATCGAGTTCAACACAGAGTCGAGGACTCAGGCTGTTCAATGTCACTGTCAACCAGGAACTGACTGAAGAGGACTGACCCACATTCCACACTGAGCATGTTTACTGAAACTGAAACCGTCCTGAACCCTTAAACCATAATTGCGTAAGTTGTCACTTTTTCTTGGCTGTTCATTTCCTCTTTGCCGTCACACTGTATGCCCCGCGGAGCACGTTCAAATTTTAAAACTTCGTATAGAAAACAAAACAAATCACAGAATATTCATATTGAACAGCCAAATCATATTCACATGGTACAGTTGGATACAGGCCTAAAATTTAATACAAAAAACTGCAGGGGGGTCCAACATTTACCATATATGCAGCAAATTTTAAAATTACATTGGCCTCCCCAACGAGACCCTGCGCACCCCTTGAAAAGTACCGCAAAATCACAGCAAGTCATTTGACATCCCTTTTGATGTAGAATTGGTCGAGACTGTGTTTTTGTTAATAAAATAAACTAAATGTGCGTTAAATTAAATGCACTGCAGCTTTTGCGAGTGATACATCACCTGGCGAAGACCGATAATCTAAAAGCCAATGAGTAAATCAATCATTTAATCAATGATTTACAGGACCATGTTGCTTGTATGACTTCATAAATAAGTGGAATTTGTGCTTTTAAATGTGGCAATGACACAACGGCGACATTGCAAAAACGCTGCATATGAACACCATTAACACGCTGCTGCCATCACGCACTCCTAACGTGCGCCGTGTGAAACGGGCCTGAGGGTTTGTTAGCTATCAGGAAAAACGGTAACACAAAACAGCCACGCATTTTTAACTAACAAAAGAGTGAATGTCTGACACATTGTTGTAAGAAACAAAGTTGGTTTCAACAGAACTTAAATGTTGCAACAGTGTTCTTTAGAAAAGGATTAAGAGTTAATATGCAGAGTTAGTGTTGGCCATTCAGAGCAGAGAAGTGCGTTTTAAAGGGAGCACACATCCCAAATTACACTTCAGGGAAGAAGGAAGTTATCACACACCTCATTTGTGTATTTAAAGCCTGTGTGCCCTCTCCAGCTTGACGCGGCACGCTTTGGTGTCTAGGTGGAGGATTTTAGGGATCCAGAACTCCATAAATTTAGTTGCATTTGTGCCCTTCAACTTTTACGGTTGATCCGTCAATTTTTATGTCTAGCCCTGTTTTCATTGTCGTTAAGCTCCTTTACTTTTTTCCGTAACGATCAGGCGTTGCTCGGTTGATGCATTTTCCATCGCTAGAATTCTCTGCTCCGCCTCATTAACTCGGCCAATGACTTCTTTTAAACTCTGGGAAATATTGACGTTGATGTCATGTACCATCTTTTCTAGATTTTCGTCCATCAATAGCAGCAATATCAGCTGTCATTACCTCCAGAACTGTGGTCCGTTTCCGGTTGTCTTTAGCTGTACATAATAGCATGGTGTTGCCATCTTTTGGGGAGACCGCAGCTGTGTCTTTCTTCTTTTAAAGTTGTTTGTTAGGCATTTTGCCCGCTGGTGTGCTCCAAAAACTATCCAAGGACATCACCCAGAGTAGTTACTCTGCTTTGGTTTGAAGTTTATCGCCAGAGGGAATAATGAAACAAATATTGCTTGATAGTGTGCCGGAGCTCTAGTAGAGCGTGGCTACTCGGTTGCTTGCATCACCGGAAGTCATCACACATACATATACAAATATATACATATAGTATTGTTAATCTTATTTTTGCACAGTGCTGTAAAATATAAGGTGGTTCCTGCTTGTCATGTTTTCACTGGTAACTCATGACTGTAAATCTCGTATCATTTGGGGGATTTAGGTCAGACCAAATAAGTATTTTGAAGATGTAACTTTTGGCTTTTTATTCCACTGATTTAATTAAAAGAAAGTACCGTATTATTAACCCGATTAAAGTAAGACTTAGAGGTTAGGCTTACATTCAGACTGACGAAGTGCTTAACAGATCAATTAATCTGGAAGGGCTGGCAACAAATGCTCCCACTTGAACTTTAACTCACGACCCCACGGGAACGTGTAGGTACGTATGTGGGTACGTGTGTGTGTGTGTGTGTGTGTGCGTGCACTCACCGGGGGAAAATCACTGAGCATGTGGTAGGCTCTGATATACAGTTCATGCTGCAAGAAAGGACAGGAGAGGCTACAGTTAGACTGATTCTCTGTTGATCATCCATGCAAGTGTAAAGCATCACACCACCATCATCCACCCTCTGACTGGGCCCCCCACCACCTCTGACAAGTCCACATGTGGCTAACATTACACAACATTTCAGCATGCTTTCAACAACAAATCTAACAAGTCCTCCTCAAAACAAGCTTTTTTCTGATGTAACTGGACTACATCAGCCTTTAATTAATAATCCGGACAAACATCAGTTGAAACTCAAAAGCCTCTTCAAGTGTTGTTTTCTTTTTGATAGAAAAGCTAACGGAGTGAGTAAAGCCACCCTGACCTACATTACAACTGGTGGCACACAAAAGGAGTTGCGCTTTATGTAATCTGCACAGAGGAGAAAGGAAGGAATCTGGGTGAAAGTTCATCGGGAACAAGACATGCAGACTGCAGGGTGAACATTGTTCCCACATTGAGGCCCTGAAACCAGAACCTCTCACTGAAAATAAAGATGCACGACACATGCCGATCCAGACTTATGTCACTGATTGTGAACTGGCGTGCCGTTCAAATAGTTTTATGGGTTTACGAGCTGAGGCTTTGAGACATCTGTGTGTGAGGCCTGTGCCACCACCTCTGTACATGGGGGGTTTCAAGGAATTTTGCATCTAAAATAAATCCGCAGCAGTGTGTCTCTCCAGGTACTGTGTCCTGGTCACTATTTCTCATACTTCACTGTGGACTGGAATGACCTTCACCTGCAGAGACAGTCCCTATAAAAAGTGTTAAAAGGGTGAACTGTCTGGAAATTTTCACGGGTAGAAAAACATTTCAAAATTTTGTTTGCAGCAAAGATGAAAATGGAAATATAACAAAAATGGCGAATCTGCACAATTCTTTTAAATCACTTTTACGTGTCATTTAGGAATAAATGTGTTGATAAAAGGGATGAAACAGTTTCACAGCAAATGTCAGTAAAACTCCTGCCGGTTGCCATTACAGTTTCAAATCCTAATCTTAAAACTCCTTCAGTTGACTCTGATTTCCCCGGCTCTTGAAGCTTTGTGTATAGGTAATGGGTTCCGTCACGCTGACCTAAATACCGATAATAAATATTACGTCTACAGCCACTCCACATGTTCTATTCTACAGGCAGATAAAGGATTTCTGGTGCAGCTTCCCCTGCTTACAAGCTGCATGAAGAAGAGAAAAATCTGAAGAGGTCAGAACCGAAAACGGTAACAAGACAGTAAAATGTAAATGTGTATGATCTATGCTAAATGCTTTCAGAGAGCAAGTTGTTACCACTATATCTGCCTCTAGCAACAATAGTGTAATGTGTTTTCAACGGCCTACAACAAAACACAACTATGCTGCCACTCAGACTGTCCCTTGAAAGTTGTAGATTCAAATCATCAATTGGAGACCCTCAGTCAACTGAAACTTCTGCTTGAAGCGTCTTCTTGCGTCAGTTTTTCTGTTTGTTTTTTGGTTTTTTGCTCGTCAGCGTGCTGTGTAGTGTACTTCTGGGAAAGTTTTGGTCTCTAGATTTTGCTGTGGAGTTAGTGCTCTTGATTTTCACGCAACTCTTTGGTACAAGCTACTCCAGACATGCAGGCAGCAGCACTGAGGGGGAGAGAGGAGAGACCCTCTGCTTATAAGTGGTGTATTTACAGCACACAGCACTAAAAACTTTCGTAAATGTCACATTTACAACCTGTCATTAGTGCCGTTTGCTTGTTTACTATCTGATCTTAATGCCGCCATCACACTGGTCGTCCCTCAGAGCCCAATCAGACTTTAAAACGTAGTACAGCAAAACAAAACATATCGTTGAATATTCGTATTGACCTGCCAAATCCGATTCAACTGACATAACTCTGAGTCGTGTACAGGCCTAGCCACCACGTCTGCCCGCTACCTCAAATCCCAAGAAACCTCACTGCGTAGCTTCCAGGAGTAAGCTGTAGTTCACCATAAAGAGAACGATTAGCAAATACATCAGCAATTTATTTGCTCAAACTTCAAAGCAGGTGTTGCCCCAGGATCATTTTTGTGTTGATATATCTATTCACTGCTCAGGTATTACCCAAGGAAACTAGATCCGACATTTGGATTAGAGGACCAATTGAGAGCATTTTCCACGTTTCAAAGTTCAGCCGTGACCCTCCCGTGCACTGGTCCACTTGTCACTTTCTTATTATAGAATCTGCTGCAGTGCCAACACTCCCTCGCTTCATGTATAGCTCCACGCTGTAGCCAGGAGCGGTGCCGGGTGTGTCTAGTGCTCTTACCACTTGCAGAATGGTGGGATTGCAGCCGATGATGAAGGGCAGACTGCGGAAGCCCTTAATGCGGTGGGCGATTCGCACAGGCAGCTCCTTGTGTAGGTACCTGGCACTGCTCTGAGGTCACACACACAGATAACAGTGGAAAGTGAGTGAAGATTCACAGAGATCAAAGAGCTTCTCATTAAAGCTGCGCTCAGCAGTTTTCTTTGGATGAAATATTTACCAAGATGTGGTGTCCGTCAGGAGATTTCCCAGAATACAGCAGGGTCGCTAAGGTCAGTCGCACTGAGGCCTGGGGAGACATTAACATGTATGATCACATACACATTCACGGACAGGACTGCAGGTCATCTGACACTATGTGACCTGTAGACAGCTTTTGCCATAAACATTATTTACAAAAGAAACAGCTGTAAAACTTCAGAAAACATTTACTGAGCAACACACATTGGGAAATAACTCAGGATGGGTATAACACTTTCCAGAAAACCTGTTTCTGCTACACCAGAGGTTCAGTACTAGTACCAGAAATGTACTTGTACATACTTAACTTTTAGAAATCTATTTTTTTTCTATAACGTATTTTTTAATTAAAAAAAAAACAACTTGTCTTTTAATTCCTTTATACTTCACTGTAACTTGAAATACATTAATAAATACTAATGATAATAATATTAATAGTGTAATCACGTGTACTGTGAAACTGTGATATTTTCTGAGACAGTTATCATGCCACAAAAATCTGATACTGTTAAAACTCCATGTGCAATTATGTAAAATATTGCCAAATCATAATCTGATGTTTCAACTCTCAAATACTTTGAAAATCCAATAACTGTATGGCTCTGCTAAAAATGACTGAAATATATAACTAGACCAATTATTTTCTATTTCTGTGTGCAGGGAGTCAACCAGGCTCAGCCTGAGAAAGTCACTAATGCTCATGTATTATTGGGAAGAAACCTTTGATGTGTCTCCAAACAGTAGCCTAACTGGTAAATGGCTGGATTCCAGGTCACCGATTAGATAACCGATTCAACGAGCACCACTACACCTAACAGACAATTATGTGCAACACGATTCCAAGGCAGCCAATGATTGTCACATTAACACGGCAGACACACTATAGTGTAAAAAGTCTCAAAATAAACTGTACAAAGTGTTAAGATTATTCAGGCATTGACACATATTAAACCTGCTTGTGAGGACAGCCTCAGGAATAAGCACTGGTTTTAATGTCAGTGACATTAAATTAATGACATAAAAGACTCTTGTCTACACCTTTCATTAACATGCACTCTGTATCTGGATATCTTATCTAGAAAAGGAACAAATGCATGTTAATGAAATGTGCAAATGCATGCAGGGAGGGTATTGTGACTCGACCACATCTCAACTGGTCTGGCTACATTGGGTTACCAGGTGTTAATGTGGCTCTACTAACACAACTAAGTCAAACAGCTATAAATGTGAAAAGCTTTGTTTACTCTGCTCTGACAGTATGAAAAGGTTTGTTCAAGTGCTTCTGTGCAGAGCTGGGAAGTACAAGTACACAATGTACACGTGGAAAATCTGACCTGATTGTGGCTCAAGAGAGAAGCTCCATGAACATCCACTACAGTCTTATTTTTGTCTGTTTTTTATCCACTGTAATTATCTTGTGGCACTTTCCCAGAGCCCCAGGTTAGGGTGTTTGTTTGACTTAAAGTCACAGCACAAAAACTGCAACCAGACAGATTTGTGGCTTCACGCATGAAATAAGCCATTAAACTGCAGTGGCTTCATGCACTGCAACAGTGTAATAGTTGTATACGTTTGCACAACTACATTTTGTATTTCCAGCTGACTATTTTGGTTTATGTGACTATCTAGACTTTTTTAAATGAGACAAGTAGGTGCAAATCAGTCAGAAAAAAATACAAGTATGAACACACAGGTGTTTACCCAATAAGTTATATCATGAAGTTGTAAGATTTGCATAAATCAATAATTTTGGTTGGTTTTTTATTACATATTTTTAAGTTTGATCAGTCAATAAATAATAATATCAGTGAATCAAAATGCAATCATGTTTGAGGTCATTAAGATACAGCACAGCTATTATATGACTTGTTTTCAACTCTAAAATGTCTTTAAAAGCCAAATTCAAAGAGTCAAAATGTTATGCAGTTAGGGTTGCAACTGTATACCGTAGTAAGTTTGATACTGTTTTGAGATATGTACCTAGATTTATTTTTTTGAGAATTGTATATGGGAGCAATTTCTTTCAAACTTTTATGTATGAACAAATTAATAATATACTGCTCATTCTTGGGACAATCTGTATTTCATATGCAGCTGCAAATTCGTTCCTCATTTAACTGTGAAGAAATACTTGTGACGTGTTTGTTTTGTTCCACATTGAGAGAAAAAAAAAGCTTTTATATCCCACAGACAGCTGGAAATGATAACACAAACCACTGAGGCATCCATGTTCTTGCCAAGCATTAAAAAAAAAACATGGTTTGAAAAGAAGAGGGAGGCACAAAAACAGTCAGAATGAATAATGAGTTTGTTATGGACTTATAGTCAGCAGTTGTGGGAAAAGAGCCATCCATGTTGACAACATATTAACTCGGATACAAAAACAACTGCTGGTACGTACTGGTTTCCTATGAGCTGGTCAACTTGACCTCCATCGCTGAAACTTAACACCAAATGGCAGCTTTGTATTAGCAGCTTTTCGACTACAGTCAACACTAGTTACAAGGAATCATTAAAACTAACGGGATTTATTAGTTTGATGGTGTTATTTTGCTCGGGATTAACGGATGTCAGCTAACAAAACAAAATGTTCTCATGAAGAACCACGATGCTGCGTTTACGTCCGCGTGGGGAAAATCGGTCAAGTAGCGGAATTAACGTAGCGGTTAAAATAACGTTTAAGAAAACATGTTTTTAATCGTACAAAAAAACAACACGATACCAAATATTGTAATGTCGTTAAAGATAATTAAAATTAGATTGGATTTTTTTTTTAAAAAAATGTAACATGACGTTACGTTGCATATTACATTATCTTTATTTAAAATTAGGTTAATAACTCACACATCCATAACATATACTGATGGCAGCTTTCTTCGAAATACAGAGAAAAGTTGAGGTTCATCATTTGTCAAATAGTGTAATAGCTAAACAGTGGTAAAACAAAACAAAATACATTTACTTAAGCACTGTGCTCAAGTATTAATTTGAGGTACTTCTACTTTGCTTAAATATTTTATTTTTGCATCAAAAAATAATGAGAAAAGTTTATCAATTATGTTTTGTTATAACTCTGGGTGTTTTTTGATTGACTGATTTTTTTGGTCCGTTTTAATTTTGAGGTTTACAGGTTTGTTGTATTTTTTTTTTAGATGTTTCTGCATTAGGTAATTATAATTCAAATACTTTAAGTACATTTTGCTGATTAAACTTACAGGACTTAACAGAACTTTAACTTGTAAAAAAAAAAGTATTTTCACAGGGTGGTATTGGTACTTTTACTTAACTAAAGAATCTGCATACATCTCCAAACACTTGGTTAATCATCAAAGTACGACAAACGTATTTACTTGACTTTTCAGTGTCCCTGAACGCAGCACATACGTTGCTAACAGCTAGCATTACTCCCAAGCTACAGCTAGCTTACTCCCCCCTCGTTGTCACAGTCGTAACGTTTCAGAGGAGTGTACCGGTGAAAAAGTCGCATTCTTACCTTTTCCGCAGAAACGTCAATCGCAGACTGGTTGTAAAACGACGTGACAGTCTTGGACCTCTCTCTCGCCAACTCCGAGAAGCCCTGCATCGAGGACGTGGAGCGAAGTCTGCGGCTCCCCGTGCTTGACATCGGCGGCACTGTTGTGGTGAGCGGGGCCAGCAGGAAGCTGCCGAGCCTCGGCCTGGCCCTGCAGGTTGCACCGCTCAGCATCTCCACCGCTATACCCGCCAGTCCCGGACGCATTTGGAGACGAGCTGTGTGTGTGAACAGGGCTGCCCTGTTCCCGTGCTAGCACTAGGTTGTTGGGTTGCTACGAGGCCATCAGGGTCGCGTCGTAATGGTGTACAAAGGCACGTATCTGAATACAGTAGAGAGGGTACAGAAAGGGCTTTCTGCGCATTGGCCAGCGAGAAAGAGATCTGAGGCAACGACATGACAGCTAAACCAATCAGTCAGTCAGAGGCGGAGCCAGGCGGCTCCAACGCCCCCCACCCCCCTACTGTACTGCGAGGCGAGGAGCAGCACGTCGGTAAACACAAAGTGCCTTACCAGAGTTATTTCAACCCTTATGTCGTCTAAGGGGTCAAAAATGACCCGCCACTATGTTAAACAGCATAGAAAAGCCCCCTAAGTGACCTGTTTTGGTCTATATCTATTCTATTCTGTATGTTTAATATGCTGCTGGTTACTTAAATTTCCCTCGGGATCAATAAAGTACCTATCTATCTATCTATCTATCTGTTTTTGACTTGAAACTTAATTACTTTTTCTAGAATGACACCAACATGAGAAAAAGTGAAACACCGCCTTTGTTTCCATGAAAGCTGTGCACCAACAAGGTAAAAATACTGTCTCATTTTTAACCTGACAGTTATAAAATCACACAAACACACACAGAAATACATCTGCAAAGGCCATGCACACAACACAACACAATACCAACCAACACCAGCAAGGTAAAAATCTTGTCTTAGGGGTCATTTTTAACCTGGCAGTTATAAAATCGCACATACACACACACACACACACAAAAGCATCTGCAAAGTCCACGCACACAACATGACACAATACCAACCAACACCAGCAAGGCAAAAATCTTGTCTAAGGGTTTTTTTTAAAAAACCTGGCAGTTATAAAATTGTGTGCGTGCACGCACACACAAACATTTGGGATTTTTCTTATACACTGACCCTTTAAATGACAGGAGATGTGAGGTGGTTAAAAAGCTTTGCAAATGAATAACAGGAGACAGCTTTGTTTTTGACTGTGGGGAAGTCCACCCAGCTTTGTGATTTGTGAGAGAAATGAGTATGAAATATCTGTGATGAAGCACTACCATACACAGGGTTGGGACAGCATGACAATATGGAAAATCTCCACAGTCAAGTACAGACGTGAAGGTTGATTTCACAGTAGTTTTACATTTGGGAGAAAACAGAAATTCTTTAATTCTGTATAAATATCCTGGTTTGATTTTTATTGTTTGCTTCATATTAATCATGAGTCATAGTCTGCTGTCAAGCCAAATTCCTAAGTATTTGTATGACTCAGCAAGAGTAATATATAGTCTGGATGCCAGTGAAGTCTGAGTCACTAGTGGAGGTGGAGGATACCATGTAATTGGTCCTTTCTGCATTTAAAACTGGTCTGTAATTAAGGAGTGATGATTGGAAAGCATCAACTGCAGACTTAAGACGAGCCTGGCACATATAAAATTGTATCAGCCAAAAATTGGCACTTAAGTATTGATAAGGAAGAATTATGGTAGTTGCTGTAAACAGCAATAGATCAAGGATAGAGCCCTGTGGCAACACATTTCTAAATTTAAGATGAACTCACTGACTGTGTACCATCATTACCATGTTGCCCACAGGGGACAGGGGCGACACTTTGCAGGTACTTGTGCATATTTAAAAGTCCTGTGTTTTTACCTTCAGGCTGGATCTCTTTATTTACCCTCCCCCCAAAACACAAATAAGTTACGTAATGCAACCTAAAACTTAATTTATTGTAAATATTAACAACGTAAACATTTTTGACATGGCCAGATTAACCTGTTACGGGGCCCAAGGGTAAAAAAAAAATGTTGTGGGCACCAAGTGACAACCACCATCTCTAGACATCACTATACGGTAGTAACTATGTAAAAAATAAATAAAATCAATGTATATAACTCATCTCAGACAGAATAAAATATGCTCTCAATCCATAAATTTGTTTAAACAACCAGGGTTCCTTTGCATTTTCATGCACAAAATTTGAGAACTTTCCTATGATTTTTAAGGACCTATTTTCCCCACTTTCCCACCATTTTTCAAACTTATCAAATTCAAACTCTATTCAAATATAATTTCAGCCTGCTGGCAAACGTAAAGGGAAAACGCGAGGAGAAACTGGAGAAATATGTGACGCTAAACAAAACATTTTCATACAGACACATATTAGAGCTACGGTGCGTCAACAGCGACAGAAAATTAATTAGCCTTTATGTTACATTGTGTGGAGGGTTATCCATGGGAGATTATTTTAAGAGATTATTCCAAGATTTAGAAAAAGCAAAATTCCACGACTTTTCCAGGTTTTCCATGACCATGGGAACCCTGATTGTGTTTACAAGGATGATTATACTAAGACACATTTTTAGGAGGATCTGCATGACAAAGTGTGGCCAATGACGTGTGACATTATGATCGGCACCTAATTTTAAAATTTATATTAAGCATGGATCAGATTTTGAGTACGAGTGGATCTGTGAGCTATAGCCTACCTACACTTTTAATAACCATTGTTTTCCTTTTTTTTATAACTTATGAATGTCCTGTGTAGTAGCTGGTCCAAAACTAGATTTTGACCCAAAGGCTGTATTTATTACAGTTTCTGAACCAAACCCAGCCTCAAAAGTCCACATTACTCTACAGTGTACCTGGAGAACAAGCGTAGCAGGACAGGTGGGGAAAAAGCTACACCAAACAGAATTTAAAGTGGTCGACTACCTGTATGCCTGCTGTTGAAAATCATCTTTTTAAACATTTTTTGTTATTCTTGGAATTAAAAATAAATGTCATGCTAACAGGTGCCAGGCTTTAAATAATTTAAGAGCTTCGGAGGTATCCTTAGTCCGAAGTCGCCAATAGATCTTTCACACAGAGGTGAGGCTTTACCACAAAGACACGCCGCTAATGAAACAATATGGAGTTTCAATTACTAAAACAGCAAGAAAAAATAAAAACGAATGAAGTTCATGACATGAAATAACTATGTACCTGTGTGTCTATCTACCTAAATTATAAAAAAGCACTGACAGTTATATTTTTTATTAATCAGTGAGAAAACTAGCAAACATAATCTTAATTGTCCAAAGGAATGCAATAGAAAACTGTTAATATTATCCTAACCCAAAATATATTACACATTTCACTGTTGGTAATATACCATATAACCATTTTTCTTGGATGCTCAAATAAATTTACGCACAAAGCATGTGTTGTGAGTAGCTTTCAGAGGGATTAATCACTGCCAAGGCATCCTGATGACCTCATGTTTTAGATACACGTCCCTGGTTTAATCCTTCTTTAAATAAATGTACATATTCATAATGGAGTGCGTGGTTTTTTTAGATGCAGTAATTGGATTTATTAAATCAAGATATTTGTTCGACTTCACACGTGAAAACATTGTGGGTTGCATACAGAAAAAAGCTACAGTAAAAACTACTTCAGGATTAGATGGTAAAAGAAACACGTTTTACTGCTTTCATTTTCTGCATTTCTTCTCTGCCTCCTTACTGCTCAAAGCGGTATTGACTTTTTTCTGTGAGGACTGTTTGCATCCTTTAATGTTATCAGAACATCACAAAGTCACTTTAAATGGCAAGGTCCAAAGACTGGCCTTTAAATAACAGATAAGGTTCACTCACATTATTATTAACAAGTAATATGTACGTTTGAAATAAAAATTGAATGCAAAAAAAAAAAATCAGTCAAGAGTCCTATTCATAAGGCCAGTGACTAAATAAATTTGTCAAACTGATTAAGCATGCGCTCATTGTTTTTTGCCACTTGTTGGCAGTACAAAAAGCTACAAACTCAACCCTTATCCTTTATTACCATGTGCAGTTTTTATGGCTAACTGGCTGGTAACATCAGAATTTATTTAGAGTCATGGTTCTTGATACCTGACAAATATTCATCAGTAGCTTTTTACTAAAGCTGAGTAGAATAAAATAAAACCACAGACTTAGGAGACCATAAAACTAGATGTAAAATGAGATGCCTCAGACAGATTACAGCTGCATTTGTAGCTGATGTTGCATTACTGTCACCCTGTAGACTTAAAACTAGTTATGGTCGACTTAGAATATTTACATGCCAGTTTACAGTAAGTCATTACATTGACTAAATAACACACTATCTGTAAATTTGATGTTGTGTTTTATAGCTGGTCCGCACATTTCTACATGCTGTGTTTAAAGATACATAACTAAATAAAAAAACAAAGGATTGTATGTCACATAGCAACAATTCTTTTCGTCTGAAATCTTTTCCCAAACCCAGCAACTTTTATGTGTATCAGTAGAAAATTCAGCAAATTTTATACACATTATATAAAAATTGTAGTTATTGTATTTTTTTCAGTTTTTCTGGCTGTGACTTTCTCCAACATCTCACAACAAATCAACAAAAAAAGGCACATTCCCCAAAGAAATTATGAGGAAAATTAGTTTAAAAAAATGTTCACGAGGTTCATTGCAGTCTGTCTTCATGACAGCAGGCAAAAGGCATGTTGTTGTTATGAGAAACAACACTTACCTCTCAAGTACCAAAATTTGGTACACTGTCTTCCAGTACAAAAAAAGACAAACATCTGACTTCCATCATGAGTTGCAGTCACACCGCCTGTGATGCTCAGGGGGTCTCCTCCCTCTTCCACACTATCACCATGTTCTTATCACTAAGAGCCACCAGAAACTGGAGCTCAGGGTCCATTGCTACGCTGTTGATGGAGGGGCCCTCTACTTGGCCGAGGCCCTTCCTCACCGGAGTCGGCCACTCCAACACCTGCCAAAACAAAAGGCAACGTTAGCTGTTCATATGAGGACTTTTATGGGATGGCTTTCCATCTAAATGTTGATCTTTGCTCAGTATGATGTGG
Source organism: Plectropomus leopardus (assembly GCF_008729295.1). Taxonomy (NCBI): domain Eukaryota; kingdom Metazoa; phylum Chordata; class Actinopteri; order Perciformes; family Serranidae; genus Plectropomus; species Plectropomus leopardus. Next base: position 9,345,169 of record NC_056475.1, read on the forward strand.
TGCAAATGGCAAGAATAACATGGTGACAAAATAATGAAATGTTACATGTGGAAAATGTTTCAAATTTAAAAAAAGAAAAACTTACCAAGGCTCTTTCAGCATCATTTGTATGGCAGTGCTAAATAGCCTTTTTTAAAAATTACATTCGAAGTTTCTATCGAGGTTTTTAAATGAAGCTTTGAATGTCTGTCGTCTTATTTTATGATGTCATCACTCTAAAAACAACCAAAAAATCCACAAACAAAATACCCAATTTTACCAAAATGATTTATCGGATAAGATTAGCCAGGCTTTTTACTAAACCAACTTTCTTAAATGAATGTCATTTATAGTTTTGTTAGATTGCTGCTGGACTGCTTTGTTAATACAGGTACATGCTAAAACTGAAACAGATGTTTTGGAGTGCGTGGATAGTAATTTTACTGTTGACCATTGTTTTCTCCTCTAAATAACCTGGGGGGTTTGTTTACAACCAGTGCGATTGTCTAACTGCTTGTGTTTTTCCCCGCCTCACTATTTTTTTAGTTATGTCATCATGTTCCCAGATCTCATTAATGAACTCAGAGAGGGTAATGTAATGTAAGTGTTCACAGGACATTTAGGGGAGATGGATACCTCAGTGGGCAGGATGGGTTTCCCAGTTTGGAGACTGTTTTTCTGCAGGTTGTTGACGTGGTATGTCCATATCCTGCCTTTATCATCACCACACACTATATAAGCTCGACCTAAAGAGAGGGAAATAAACACACACACACAAAAACAAAAACAAAAAAAACACACACAGGCTTTTTTTGTTACTCGTGAATACAGTACACAAAACTTTAAAAAAAAAAATGCAGCTCAGGGTTAAGCGGTGTCCCTCTGCTGACATTTTAAGGCAGTGTTCCTTTACCGGGTGCTCATAATGTGTGTTTGTGTGTCAGATGTCACCTCTTTATCTGGGCCATAACTCAAACAAGAAAAGAGATGATATAAACATTCCTACTTCTTTGCAAAAAAAACTTTTTTGTACACACTTTTTCAGCCAATTTATGCCCCGTTTACACACTCCATTCAAATGGATTAATTTCCCCATAAACTAAGACGTCTTTGTCACCATGAGGCTGAAGAAACGCTGTTAAATAACCTTTAACCATAAAGGTAAACCTATTTTGTCATTTGCTACAGTTGAAACCAACTGCAAATTCACCCTTTCCCAAAATACGACCAACTGCATTAAAATATCTAACAATAAGAAGTGCATGTAATCTAGTCTGATGTGCACAATGACATGTGACTTATGGCTCCCCATTTTTGCAAATGAGATAAACCTTTAAAACTCTGCAAGATCTGCTTGACAGAATGTAAGGTTTTATGTTCTTACTCAACATGTTCATGTTTCATTAGTGCCATATGTCTGATTTAATTGTGTTTTAATGCTGACTTCAACCAATCAAAATTTATTTAAAGAGCACCTTTCAAACAAATCAAATGCAATTAAAAGTGTTTTACATCAAAAATGGATCTTATCTAAGTATAAACCATAAAATTTGGATAGAAGGATACTGCAAAAAGCCAGACTAAAAATTATTATGTCTAAAAGTATCAATATTTTCAGTTCCTCTCAGATTCTCCGGCAGGCTGTCCCAGCGAAAAGTCTGAGGTCTCTGACTTTTTGTCTTAGTGAGCAAAAAGCTTTTTCCTCTAGTTGTTCAACAATTTTCTCTTCTATTCAACTAAATACAGTTATGTTGTTACGCTGTCCTTTGCTTTTGTGCCACAGTTTAAAAAAAGGCACTCTGATTTCATGATTTCATGTACACAATTTTCATATATTCTCAGGTTTGATGCAGGATTATCTGGACATTAAAACAAACGCAGCTTTGCTGATCAGATGAGGTGAACTCACCAGGGCAGGTGTTGAGAGCGAGGTAGGGGATCTCAGTGTTAGCCCACTGCAGCTCAGCCAGAACCACGGCACACACTGTCCTGTCCTTCTTGTCAGGCCGCTGAGCCTTGGTCCTGCTCCAGCTCCACAGGTAAATGGAACCATGCATGTAGTTCTTGGAGGCTGGAGGAACATTATGACCCATCATTTCAAAAGGAGAGAAAGGAAAACAGAAAATTAGAGACATGCATAGAAAGAAGGGTAAGCTGGGGGCGAGGTTTTTGCCAGTTTGACACTGAAACAAGGAAAAAACATCGAGTAAAACAGCCCATAAACAGTTTTATAGCAGGTTTATAGTTACAAAATACATGGTTAGACACACTATTATACATATATTAACATGTGGTCCAGCCCCATCTAGACAGAAAAAAACTGAACTGTAGCACTATCAAGTGGTCGACTAAAGTAATACTTAGAGAGGATATTTGTTTACTGAAGACATTATTGATCAATTTCCATATTTACTGTTCGATACATAAAACACAATGTAAGGCTCATTTATGTGCTGAGCTTCACACACTAACCACTAAATAGTCTTCTCATATCTGCCTCTGACTTAATTGTTGGCTTTAAAATCCTAATTATATCAGTGTTCCCAGATGTTACTAACCGAGGGGGCATACTTTTATAAACAATTGTAAATAAGACTACAGTGGTACCGTGGTATACTGTAATAGTTACTCACCCACTACGTCATCCGTAAGAAAACTCAGGCCATCGATGGTGTGGTAGTCATGGTCTTTATCTTCCTTCTTATATATGGGGAAAGTTATCTCCATCTCCTCAGACCTACTGAGAGGAACAACACTAAATAAGACCGGCATGCAAAATTGCTGTCATGTTTAGGTAACTACATGCATGTCTGAGGGGGAGTCTCTATGGGATATACCTAAACAAAGCTTCTGAAAAAGGTCAGAATGAGCCAAAACTTCTCAAAACACAAACACATGTGCACACTCTGTGGATGCCTTTACCTCTTTGTGTTGTTGCTGACACCAAGTTGTGTGTTGTAGCAGTGCAGGCCGTCCTCACAGGCAGTCAGCAGGTGTGTGCTGGGGGAAGTGGGTGGGAGGCAGATGTGCAGCGGGGTGGCGCTGATCTCCAACACCAGCAGCTGACTGGAGCAACAAACATGGCAGAAATATTCTCAAAATCACAGCCTGAACCTCCACACTACCCTGCTGGACCCGTTACAAATGTACACATGAGGTTTGTTCAAAGAATTTACACACAAAATTTTAAAGTTTTTTGTCAAAAGTGTGTGCAGACAAAGAAAGGAATCTCCATAAGACATGTGGAAACTGCACATCACATGACAAGTGTCATGGATTCTTCCTTATATCACAGCTTAAGAGTTTAAAAAAGCATTTTACTTCAAATGGAAAATACAATATTTTTCTATTTGCACTTTGTCAGTGAAAAAAGGGGATCTAATTATATAAGTTTAAAAGAAAGTGTCCTTCACATCTGTTAAAAAATATTATTCTGGTTTAGAAATGTTTTTTTTAAGACAGATTTGTAGTTCAATATAAAAGTGAAGCAGGCAGAAATACTCACACAACTTTGTAGTTGTAGTGGCTGTCCACTCCGCCGATGTCCCACATCACTATCTTATTGTCATATGATCCCGCTGCAAGAGAAAAAGTAAACTGGTGAGACCACACACTGAGGTGAATGAGATAAAAAAATAAAATAAAAAGTTAGTATCAGTAAGATCATGGAAATATGTTTTTGGGAGATTAAATTGAGTGCCAGTGAAGCTGCATCCAAAAACACACCCTCAAAAACATTACTGCACAGGTTTATCTAAAATCTTCAGCTGGTAAGGACACGGTTACCACACAACAGTGTTAGCCCAAGTAATACAAGAGGGAAAACGAAAATTAAATAGTGTGTCATAAGTAACGGGTGTTCACCTCTGCTTCTATCTATGAAATATGGATGTTTTTCGCTGATCGTTTCTCTACAAATAAATGAAAGCTCAGCAGGGGCTTGTTAAAACTTGCCTGATTGACTAATCCAGTTTTTTTCACTGTTGGATTTCTTTGTAACAATGTAGCTGTGTTTTCAGTTCTTACGAACTAACTTGCTTGAGTGCAAAGGAATTAGCAATAACAGAAATGATGGCCGATACAAAAGAAAAGAAAAAAGACTCAAGGGCTTGTGTTTTTTGTAGATGACTCACATCAGGGAGGGCCTCATTTTAATGTTGACTGATAATGTTGGATGAAAACACATTTGGTGCTTTTTTATTGAAATAACAATATTGCTGGGAAAAACATGACTGAAGAGATGATTAAGCTGAATTATTTTCTCATCTGTCAGATGCTGGACCTCTGAAACATGTTACTGTCGAGCAAACAGACCTCATTCAGGTAGTCCTTTATGTATAGTAGTGACCATGACTCACTGAAGAGGAAGTTTCCCTGGTGGTGGTTGAAGCGCAGGACAGACAGCGCCTTACGACTGGCTCTGAACTCCCCATAGGCCACATTGTTTCTAGGGTGGATCAGTTTGACCAGTCCTCTTTTTCCTCCGGCGGCCAGAATGCTGCAGTGTTGAGCCGAGGCCCCGCCTCCCCTGGACATCAAGACTGTGGACCAAGCCAGCGAGAAGAACTCCTATTGGGAGGAATAATGGATACAAACAACATCCGACAAACACATCAAGCTTATATCATGAACTGAGTACTCGGTTTTATCCATATATAATTAGCATTCCCACAACAGTGAGTCACCTTGGGTCCATAGTTTAATCACGTTAAATCAATAATGACAGTTGCAATATGAAATCTTAAGTCTATATGGGAAGTGTGCAAGTGTTAGAGATGTAAATTTCTTGACAAAAAGATGGATCAATTCTCTGGGCAACGATAGGATATTTATGTTTACATCACAAACTCTGCCACGATACAATGACAGTTTTATTCAACGCAGGGGCCTGCAAACAATATGAGAAGATATCAGTCAAATTTCTCTTTTTTTCTTTGCTTGTTACAATTACCTGCCTGACACTCAGCTACTAGCACTGCTTGAATGTTTAGGAAGGAGGTGAGCTTCGATGGAAATGGTGATACAGACATGCCATGGTAAATTTCAAAATAAAGGCGTATCTTAAAGATGACAATATGTATCAATGTTTTCACTCTGCATCAGTATTATTGTAATCACTGTGTTGTTACATCGATCCAGATCAATGTGTCATTAGCCAACATCTGCAAAATTCTGCTGATGAAAGCTTTTTTTTACAATTCTTCCTTTTTGGGTGAATATAAGCTTTTCTCTTATGACACAACTCAGAGGGAAAAGGGTAAAAAAAAACAGTTAAAACAAATTTATTGTGATTTTCTGTTTAGGTTTATGCTGAAGTCTACCACATAGGACAATGTTATTAGAGAATAAATGGAGCAAACCTCGCCAGGAACTTTGTACTTCTTCATCACCATCCCAGTTTCACAGTCAATCACACAGAGAGAGTCTCCACCACAGGTAGCAACCAAACGGCTTCCTCCACTAGTGCCTGTTAATACAGGAAAACAGAGTTCATTTCTACTTTTTAATGAATATAGTTATTTTTTTAAAAGCTACTAGCTACACATTTAAAGCCTTTTTTGGTCACTTAAGCTTTGTTTAAAATGCCTTGCGGATGCCCTCGGTACCTGTAGAATCAGGCAGCGGCTGGAAAGCACAAGCCCACAGCTGAGTGGAGAAGTCCTCCGAGCTGTCCTGTTTGCTGTGGCACTGGAGGACGTGGAGAGGCTTCAGACTCACTGGCTGCTGGAGGAAGCAAACGTGAGCAAAAAGGATGATGGAGAGGAAGAGATATCAGAGTGGAAGGAAAGAAGGGACTTTAATGACATGATATTCTGACAATACCAAAAACTGTGCATTCAATATTGTAATGGCCGTGTTTTTATTACCTGTGTCTTGCTGCAGCTCTTTGTTGTGAAAAGCTTGTCAGTGTCTCTCTGCAGCTCTGCTTTGTTCTTCTGTTTTACCTGCGCTCCAGCATCATCTTTAGTTTGTTGCACTTTAGACCCTTTCTTGGGCGTCTCTGTACTTGTCTGTCGTCTGGTGGGAGTGGAGGGAGGCTGGCTTTTCTTTCGGGGGCTCATCCTGATGGTGTTATTCTCGGTTAGCGCTTGAAGATTGCGGCCGGATTTGCGAGGACTTTCTGCAGCTGGGGAGGCTGGGAGATCTGAGCGCAGTTTCTTACGAGGTGTCAGCCTTATGCTGGTGTCCATCACTGATTCAGTTTGTTTCCTCTTGCAGGGCATTGAGACCTCCTGCAAAAAGCAAACACGTGAGCCCTAAACTAAGTTCAACTTCAGCATATAATCATTTACACAGCATCTCCCAACACTACAATATCTTACACAGTTCTCTTTAGTGTCAGTAGGCTCCTTGATCTCCGGCTCTTCCTTTGGATTAATCAGAGAGCTCAGATACTCCTTAGCAATAATCTCCACCTAAGTACCAAAGAACACAAAGAAAGAGTTACTTAAATTGGCAGAAGTCAAAATACAAATGTCTCTAATGTCTGGCACTGGGTTGCACGTGCTATGCTAAGTTCAAATGTAGCCTGGTACAAACAATAAATAATTTGTAAAGTAGGTCAGTGCTGTTTACACACTTCTTACATTTTAAGGGTTGCACCAGCTGAAACAGTTCCAACGCAGGCATAAGTTACAAGCTGAATCTTCAACCTAGCACTAGCACAAACACAGTAAAGTCCTCTGTAAAGTAGCGACTGTCATGGTGCATTATTTTGGGAGATGGAGGATTGGTGAATTATATCGCCTGTTTTGTGTCTGAAATGCGTTCTCCATGATAGATAATATCCACAAGTGATGCTGGGACTCAAATACTCAAAATAAAAATGCAAAAAATTGAATGGGGTGTCTGAAAACATACAAAATAAAGTTCATATATATATAACATATAATTAAGTGGGCAATTGCAAGTAAATGCCCTCTGTGGCCCAATGGAAAATAAATATAAAGAGTTACATACATTTCTAATTAACAGCCACTAATTTATAACAGTTTGCCTGAGCAGACTACCATTATGTGGTTGTTATAACGTATTTCATCTGCCCAACTATAGGGTACGATTATATTACACTACATCGTTGTTATTCTGCACTCGCTGTAGGTTAAAGCTGTATTGCCTAATCATAATGCTTTGTCCTAGATAACATACCTTTTTGTTGTACAGTGATTTACAGAATAGTGCTTTTCTCTGACTGGCCACAAAAAGTAAAGATGTCTTTTTCTGCAACAGTGTCAGTGTGGACTTTGCACCACAGTAGCTAAGATGATATATCTATGTAGCAACCAAACATCGCCCCAGCCTCAAAATCAAACTAACTAGCTTCAACTTATTGCTTCGTGTGGATTTTTCACCCTAAGCTCATGTGTAGCTGGTGCAACAGCCTGCTGAAATTACCTTCCATTTGGTGAAGTCGCTGACTGAACTGGGTCCAAATTTAACCTGCTGACGGGCAGTGTTGACAAAACGTTCCTCCAAATCGGACATTTTCTCCGCTGTGATGGGATCCGGGAGAGAGAAGTTCTTCTCCCAAAGCGCAATTACCTAAAATAACAGACAGTTTGTACACTGACAACAGCAACAGCTTATGCAATAAAATGGTGCTGCACTTGCATGTTTGAGTGTAACATCCTTCCAACAGTGAAACAACAGCCTTAATATCATACGATATGACAAAATAAGCCATCTGTTTCATACCCTGGTCCTCAGGTTCTCAGTGTAGACAAAGCGCAAGTGGTTGGCAGAAGTGCTGATATCTTTACCGTTGTAGATCCTCAGTTTGGGTAACAACGCCATCAGCTTGTGATTATCATTCACCTGAGGAAGAAAAGCAACGTTAACAATCAAATTCAAGACCTGCCGAGGTGGCTTTCATTATGAAATGACTCAAATGATCTCTTGTGAATATTGTATAAAATAAAAATCTGTTTTATGGAAGCGCAATACTACATTGCTGGAGTAAGGTTTTTTAAAAAAAAAAAAAAACTGCCAAAATAAAGCTGCTTTTAAAGAAACCTACATCTTTTTTGCATGGATTTGACAATTTGTTACAAAGGATTTATGCTTCCAAGTATAGTTAACAGATTCCAAAGCAAAGTAGCCAAAAGCAGTAATGTAAGGTAGAAATGCTATCCACATATCCATTATCTGTACCCATTTCTCCTGTGCAGTGAAGCCTATCCCTGTTCACATTAGCATAAGGTGGGAAACACACTCAACAGTCTATCAGAGACCATCAGTCACACTCAAATTCACATCTATAGGCAATTTAGAGTTGCCCTGTTATTACCAGAGTGAAATGCAAATTGGTCTGGAAGCTCTCTGTTTATTTTAGGTTTCCGGGGAGGCGTTATCAGTGGGTTACACATATATGCGACATAATGTAGATGGCCAATCACAGCACACAGTCTGCATGACTTCTAATCGGGGGAGGATCCCGAAACAGTCACAGCGAGAATACACAAACTACAGAAATTCAACGCAGAAACTTCTGGCTGTGAGACAACATTGCAAACCACTGACCCACTGTGTCTTCAACAAGCATATACAAAGCCATTAGCCATGTCCTTACAGTGATATAAAGGTTGTCCTCCATCTTGAGTTCTTCCAGACCGCTTAGAGACTCCAGAGTGGTAACATCCTCCATCTGGTTGTCGCTGAGATCCAGGCAGCGAAGTGCAGGCAGCTCCAGATCCTTGGGCATCTCCTGCAGTCTGTTCCCAGACAGATCCCATCGCTCCAGGGACTGGAGACGGGACAGCAGCTTGACTGGTAAATCCTGATGCTTCAATCCCAGCTTAGATAGACTGAATAGAAAAGAATTTTCGAGTCAGTGTTTCCACAAAGCAGGCTATCGAACAAACTGTGCAGTCATTAAATAAGATCTGCAACAACTCCTCACTGTTCACACTGGAGCTCTGCTACCACATATGCAAACAAAAACATACAAAAAATGTGTTTTACTTCCACCTTTTGAATAACTCTGTTTCAAACTTCGTCTGATACTGTACTTTTTACATTTATGACAATAAAAGTATACAAACTTATATATTTTTTATGCAACAAAAAAAGACAGCTTACACAAATTTGGATTTTGATTCAAAGCATCAAGAATGGATATAACAATGCTTCAAATATTTATCTCTTTTTTTATTCAACCAGTACACCAGTATTAATCCAGTATATGGGATGGGACTTCTCGGTAGTTAAGACCTCAAAATATAATCAAATTAACTGCCTCTTGCAGCACATAGGTGTCACCAATATACAAATACTCCACAGTACAACTTTAATGCGTTATGGATTTTCACCTAAAAAACCAACCGTAATGTAAGAAGAATAAAGCCATGCTTACTTCAGTGTCTTGATTTCCTCCAGTTTGTTGGTTTTTGGAGAGCCTTTCTCCAATAAGAGTTTCTCTGTTATCTTCTCCATTGATTATCTGTACAAAAAAAACACAACTCAAAATAATTAAGATACAGGAAAAACAACTGTCGGGTTCTGAGTATGATTGATTTAATGGTTTCAGTGCCCTCTTCTGCTGAAAAACTCAGGTCTGTTACACTCAAAGGCTGTATATAAAGATGTTTATATACAGCCTGTGGTTACACCTCGGACCACACCCTGTGATCGTTGATGGGTGTGTCCAGGTGCTTTGAATGCACCCATTATTGCACATCAGGGTACACAGACCACATCCTGAGTTTTCGCATATCAAAACAAGCGAGAGAAGGAGCACAGAGTTTAAAAGGCTTCTCCATGTGGTTGTAGTACCAGCGCAAACTTTCCAAACTTACTGAAACTAAAAGAGACCAAGTCTATATATAGGCTATTGAGGTTAAGGCATTCCACTAAAGTTAGTGGCAGCCATGTTTAGAGGAATCTGCGTATTGTTGGTGGCAGTTTGTAGTTTATTGTGACAATGAATATGTTTAAGATCCGCCTAATAAAAGATTGTGATTCTATTTATGGGCTTATGATCTACATAATCACAAAATGTAGGTAAAAATCATCATTTCTACAAAAACATCTTCTCATAAACTGAAGACTCACAAACTCTGCCACGCACTTGAGACTCTTTCATATGCAATAAAAACACACACACACTCCAGAGACTTTGATGGGCAATAAATACTTAAATATTTATATTTATTAATGTATTTGCACTTTTAAAGTTGTGCTGTTTTTATCCTTTCACTAATGCGTTATTAATTTTAGACAATTGTTATATTTCATTGTATTTTTTTGTTGTTTCTGGTGGTTTTCGACTTTATTGTCTTTTATAGTTGCTTCCTGTGACCTCAGAAGTCAGTTTATGTTTTGGAATGACAATAAACCTCGTTTAAAAAAAAAAAGCTAAGTACAATCCCTTACCTGGCTGGGTATCACTACACTATGGGAAAAACATTTAAAATTCAGCAACTGTTTAACTTTTCTTCAACTTGACTTCTAATATAAAACTACTTCTTTACGCCTTTTTTAAATACCATATATTGTTTTAAATACATATAATTGATCCTCTGCTTTTTACGTAGCAAACAAAACATACATACATTTTTACCATACTGAGTCTGATTTATGAATGAAATGGTTCATGCTTTATGTGAGTGTTTAGCAAAAAGTGACCACAGAGAGGTCGCCTGAGTTAGCTAAACAACTATCACAAGAGTACGGTTTAGACCCCGAGCAGCACTTGCTCTTCGGTTACGTGCTCTTACCTGTAAAATATGCGGTTATAGTTATACAATGACACGTTTTGAGGAAATTGATAGCATTAGTCGACAGAAACAACAGAAGTTGGCTAGCCACGTTGGATTCATCGTCTTTGTATCTCGCTATTAAGTCAACATTGCGTTACAATTAACCACTTTTTACTGCACTTCTCGGTCGTTTTCCTCCGTAGACAGATATAAGGTTAAGTTATTGATTAATAATCGTGGATAAAAGTACTTACCGATACTTTTTTAGCAACTTTAGGGGATTTAACGCCACTCCTGCACAAACCGAGTTCTCCCGGGGAAAATCTACGTACATCCGGTGGGCGTGGCTTACGACAAATAAAGACTTGCTGGGTTTTCATACCCTGAGTTTAACCTGCCAGGCAAAATATTAAACCCACAGCACAATCTCCCAATATCTGCCTCCTGTTGTGATTTTTTATTGATCATGTTTGTATTTAACGGTACATTGTACAGAAAGACATTTCATTTTTTTTTTTAAAAAAAAAAAGATCATTTAACATAATATTTGAACGACGGAGGCTTAGATTAGGGTCATGTTAAAGAAAAAAAAGAAGTTAGATTTCGATAATAAAGTCATAATATTAGATAATATATAAAATTTCGAGAATAAAGTCGTGATATCATAAGAAAAAAAGAAGTACATGTATGGGAATAAACTTGTGATATTACGAGAACAAGGTCTTAGTTTTACGAGAAAAAAATTGTCATATTATGAGAATAAACTCATAATATGACGAGAATAAAGTCTTTTTTAATTCTTGTAGCTTTTCTCGTAAAACTACGACTTTATTCTAGTTATATAACGAGTTTATTCTCATAAAATGTATTACATTATTCTCGACGTCTCAAACAAAAGTTCCTCAATGTGGCCTTAAAGGCGGTCGTACGTAAAAATTTGTCTTAGTGAATTAAGAATTAGAATAGTTTAAAGTAGAGAATGGGTTAATTAACAAAATAGTCATACTTTGTGTGGTGAATAATGAACCGCGGGTTTCGTTAGGTGGCGGTGTTTATCTACTTTGACCTCCTCCACAGACCAACAGTAGAAGAAGAAGATGCAGGATGATGGCTCCTGACAGCAGCGGCGGTGTAGCTTCGTGCGCTTGTAAAGGTATCAGGCGATGCCTCAGGTGTGAACAAGCGAAAGGAAAAGCACAGCTTGAGGCAAATCAACCACAGGTAAATATAACAACTAAAAACTGCGTGTTACATCGTTTTTATCATAAGTAAACGGATGTAGTTGTTTGCTTGCGCCATCAAAATTAGCTACGGATGCCCTCACAGGACATTCCCTCCTGTGTCAAAAAGTTAAAAAATACTTAGTTACTGTATTTTTTGTCTTTGTTATAGCATAATAACGTAGCTACATACAGCTTTTCTTGTTACAACAAGATACATTGTTATGGCTAATACATTCATTGTTAACATTATGTTTTTGTACACTTTGGTGAAAAGTAGCAAACTACATTTTAAGGTATTTGTACTTTCTTTGAGTTTTTACACTTTATGCTACTTTATAAAACAAGGTTACTCCACTACATTTCAGATAGAGATATTATACTTTTTACTCCACGACACTGATGTCATAACTAGTTACTAACTCAGATAATTCATATAAATTTTAAACCAACTAATAAATATATTATTAATAGTATATTAAACATTGTTATAAATAAATATAATAAATTATAATGTATTATTATACATTACACTACTCAGCAGTGCTTAAAGTTAGCTCCATCTTTACCTCGTGCAACATCAAAGCGATAAACACTTTAATGCATCAGTTGTAAAACAATAGATATCAATATGAAATGCAGTAGTGTAATGTAAAAAAGTAATAATACTTTGCTACATTACTTAAGATTTTTTTGGGACTATGCTTTACATGAATTTTTATATTTCTGTCAACTTTCTCTCCACTCCTCTACATTAGCTAAATAAGAATGCATACTTTTACTCCACTACATGTCCTCTAAGCATTTTGGTTACTTATTATAAAATGAGGAAGGAAGGAGGGGATGGATGGATGACAAAAAAGGAAAGGGAAGGAGGGAAAAACTAAACATTGTTTTTTGGAATAAGTTGTAAAAAAAAAAAAAAAAAAAGAGAAGAAATAGATTTTCTTTGAGCGTGATAGGCTCCATTTTTAAGGTGATATATGTTACAAGGAAATAAGTTTATGTTTTATGTTTTAGAACTGACACCAGTAACATAAAGTGAAGTTTACTTGGGAATTAAAAAAAAATATTCTTTGGGTCCACAAACTTAGTCTCCCGTTCATGTCTATGGAGCAGTTCCAGACTTTATACCCAACATCACAGGTCTGCGACTGACTTCTCTGGTGTCCGGCTTTGACAGAGAGCAGCTCACTTTCACAAATGTTCAAATATTCAGCTTTCCTAGACCACTGAAATAACAGTGTTGTTTGTAATTTAGGTTGTGTTCCCCTTAAAGTAAATACTCTGAGTCCTTCTTCCGCCATTGCACTTATCTCTGCTTGACTGGTCTTGGAATTGAAGTGCATATTTCATATTGTCAAATTGTGCTTCATCAGAAATAACAACATTGCTACGTTGAGAGTAGACCTAACTTTAAAATTACGTTATTTTTGTTCATGAAGGTCGTGCATCATTTCCTCTACGATCCTGAAACAAGGCTTGCTGTTCCCAAAGATGCAGAGGCTGCATCCTTCCCCTTTCCTGGTGTCTTCCTGTGGGAGAACTTCATATCAGAGGAGGAGGAGAAACAGCTGATAAGCACGATGGACCAGGATGTGTGGAATGAGTCCCAGTCTGGTCGAAGGAAACAAGTATATGAAACACACAAACAACATGACCTACATTGTATTTTTTAGGGTCATTCTTCCAATTACAAGACAATAAGGGCCTAAGGACAAAAGTGTCATATTTTGACAATAGCTTGTTTATTGGCCACAGTGTTACAAACCTGTCGTAATGGCTTTGGGCAATTAAACTTTGTAATACCTGTAGCCTTTTGTTAATTTTAGCACACTGTTAATTTTAAACATATCTTTTTTAAAATTATCATTATCATCTTATACTGTCATCAGGTATCGCATTCTTTTTATTTTTGTTTTATTCTAATTGTCTGACTTTATATACCTCAGCGTGGTCTTTTGGGCACCTTGGTGCCAGCTTTGCCTGTCTGCTTCATTGATGGTTTTCATGTTGTTGGGTTTGCTGTTTGTTTTTCTTGAAATTACTTTTTTTTCAAAAAGCACTTTATAAACTTTATTATCATAATCATTATTATTATTATATGGTTTTGCACCCATCCAACTCACTGCCCACCAATTGGGTGCAATACAAATTTAATTCCAGTGTAACTTTTGATAAGCAAGAACATCTGCACTCCTTCATAATTTACCTACTCTAATCTCTAAACCAAATAGACCCACAAAGGAGCTGTTGTCCAGCATGAGCCATGGTCAACCTTCGCTTCATTTAATTGGCTATCAAAATAAACACCAAACCTTTTACTCCCCAAACTAAAATTTAAACTCTAGCACAGGGTTCATTAACTGGATTTGTGCCATTTTTTTTTCAAAGCAGACAAAGTGAACCACTGCATGCAGTGTTTCTGCAAATTAGCCTGTAAATAAACTAATCAAGACTCGCATATTAGAGGTGGTTAAATTATCTTTTATAAAATTAATTCCATCTGAATTTTTTGGGGGTGTCAATATAGGAAGAAAAAAACTACTAGATATCCTAGACACTATAGGGCATTTTTTCTCCTCATTTATTCTGAATTCATTAATATTCTGCAGATTATGGCAGGCCGGATGTGGCCTGTAGGCCACCAGTTGCCAATCGCTGATTGGACAACCGCATCTGTGATATCACTAACAGGATGGGTTGTTGATTCAGTGATACTGCCTGCACACATATTCTATCAGATAAGACAATGACTTCGAAGAAACCAAAATGTAACCTGTCATATTTTGTTTCTTTAGTGGAAGTAAAGCAATCTGCATTGTGAATTCCCCATTGTTATTGCTATTACAATATTCTGATCAAATAAACAAAAGTCTTTTCTAATGTTGTTGCAGGACTTTGGCCCAAAAGTTAACTTCAAGAAAAGGAAAGTACGTGTCGGTGGCTTCAATGGACTGCCGGCTTTGAGTCAAAAACTAGTGCTCCGAATGCAGCAAGAGCCAAGTCTAGCGGGCTTTCAACCGGTGGAGCAGTGCAATCTGGATTACCATCCTCAGCGAGGCTCCGCCATCGACCCACACCTAGACGACTCGTGGCTGTGGGGGGAACGCCTGGTCACCATCAACATGTTGTCAAACACTACACTCACCATGTCCCTCGAGCGGGGTCTGCCGGAGTTGGGATTAGCAGAGGAAGTCCAAGTAGCTGTGCGTCTTCCTCGCAGATCTTTAGTGGTGCTATTCGGAGAGGCGCGGCACAGGTGGAAACATGCCATTCACAGACACGATGTCCAGGAGCGCAGAGTTTGCAGCACCTACAGAGAGCTGTCTGCAGAGTTCCTACCTGCAGGGCAGCAGGCAGAGCTGGGAGCTCAACTTTTAAGCATTTCTTTGAGCTTTAAAGGGACTCCAATATAGGATCATCTGATGATGCAGAGGAAGGCTGTGCTATCAGAGGAGGTCCAGACTTTTTGGGTGACTTGATAAATTAAATTCAGACATAAATTTCTATCAAATAGAACTATATAAATGTTGTTAGCTCATGTATTTTTGTTCAGAGCTTCAGACCTACTGTCCTTCATACATGCAGTTATTTATACCACTCAGAGAAAAAGAAAATATTCTGCACTACTGATTTCATAAAATATACTACCAGAATTAACTGATTAAAAGTCTTGTCAACCAATCAAAAATGCATGAAAATGGAATTAAAGCAAAACTTTGTTCCACAAAATTATCTTCAACAATCCTGTGTAACAATTGTCCTTGAGTGTCTTATCTGGTTTGATTTAATTGTTAATGGTTAAAGTCTTTAAAACTTTTTGCAGAATTCAGTCTTTACATCTCTGTCTTTTAATAAAAAATGTAATTTCCACACACTTTTTTTTAATATTATTATTATTATTTTTTATAAAGAATGTGTACTTACGTTTCCTGCAGTTGTGACTGGAACTGAGGGGTCACAGATTTCATCCCAGCGTGTCCATGCATGGCCGTGCCTTCAGTGGTGATGTGAGGATGTGGCCACACAGGAGCCCTGCTGGCTCCAGCTCATCTGAGCTGCTGCAGTACAGAGAAGCATCATAAAGATTATAAAGAAGTGAAAGATTAGCCCCACTTTTAACAGTTGTTAAGTTAGAGTGGTGCTAACATTAATTTGTCAGTAATTATAATTCAGTAATACTAAAAAATTGAGAATGGCTGACTGTGGCTCCTCTCAAACACCCACCGATGATGTGACTGGTCAAATCACAAAAACTAGTCCTGATAGCCTATATAATACTCTGAATGGTCCATTATACATAATAAGTAATTTTACTTATGCAGGACTTTAACTTGTAACAAAGTATTTATGTACAGTTTTAGGCCTATTGTTGCTAATCTGAATACTTTTTTGACCACAATTCACACTGATATAAGATTTCTCTTACATTGGAATATTTTGACATTGCACTATTGCAACATTTAATTTAATAAAATATCTGAATACTTCTTCCATTACTGCACAGACCCATCTGAGACTTGTTGCATTTCCTTTAGTATATTTTGATGCTAATATTTTTGTGCTTTAACTTAAGATTTTGAATGCAGGACTTTTACCTGTAACAAAGTTACATTTGTATATATGTATTTGTACATTACATTTGTATACTTTTATAGGCCTATTGTTACTGATCTGAATACGTCTTCCAATACTATTTACATTAATGCAGGACCTTTTCTTGTAATAAAGCATTTATATACCGTTATAGGCCTATTGCTACTGATATGAATACTTCGACCAATATCTATATTAATGCAGGACTTTTACTTGTAATAAGGTATTTATATATCATTACAGGCTCATTGCTGCAGATATGAATACTTCTACCAATATCTATATTAATGCAGGACTTTTACTTGTAATAAGGTATTTATATACCGTTACAGGCCTATTGCTACAGATATGAATACTTCTACCAATATCTACATTAATGCAGGACTTTTACTTGTAATAAGGTATTTATATATCATTACAGGCTTATTGCTGCAGATATGAATACTTCTACCAATATCTACATTAATGCAGGACTTTTACTTGTACTAAGGTATTTATATACCGTTACAGGCCTATTGCTGCAGATATGAATACTTCTACCAATATCTATATTAATGCAGGACTTTTACTTGTAATAAGGTATTTATATACCATTACAGGCCTATTGCTACTGATACGAATACTTCTTTCGCCACTATTGACATTAATGCAGAGCTTTATCTTGCAATGCAATATTATGACATTGCAGTATTTAGATTATCAGAATATTTATTTTATCACCGCACAAACCCACCCGAGACTTATTTTGTGGCTTTTTGTCCCAATACTGATGATCCTTTATTTTGAAGGCTGCAGCCGGACATCCGTGTTTACTCTGGCTGCTGGCTTTTCGTTGGTTGGATCTGCTGCACAACCTGTTTGTTGATCGCTCTATGTGGCTTATTAACACCCCGAGTTTATTATAAGCCGGGTTGATTTCTCAGGGGGCTCTAAGTTGCCGTCGCCAAGCGGAGATAGCTATCTGTCTGACAGCAGGCACAACAACACAACGAGTATGTCCTAAGCTTTTATTTGGCGACGGAATTAAACTGAAGAAGAGGCTTTTCAAATGTAGCTTGTTAGCTAGCTGCGTCGCGTACAGTGTACACACAGCCTTTTTGTTCTGCTCTTCAACAGCCTCTGCATGTCAAATTATCACAAGTGTTAACAACAGATAGGGCGCGAAAACGGCGGTTGTTGTGTTGAAAAACGTGTCAAGGATATTCCCTGGTTGTCAGTTCTCAGCCCCGGGGCTAACCCCCGGTCGCCGACCGACTTAATGGCCGGAAATCCGAGGAGGGGCGCCGGTCTCATCGGCTTGATGAAGGACGCCTTTCAGCCCCACCAGCAGCCTCTCCAGCCTCACCAACCTGCAGTGGTCGATAAGAAAATGGTGGAGAAATGCTGGAAACTCATGGATAAGGTATTGGCAGTGTTATTAAGAGTTAAAGAAACCGTTATAAATACAAAACATGGAACTGAAAACGAGTCACTTGACTTCTGTCAGTTATCAGTAGTTTTACATCAGAAAAACATTCAGTCTTACTTCCCTGTTTTTCATTATACTTATGGGTAAAAACTGTCCTCTTATTGCACCTGAACCTTAACATATACAGGCACATATTTACCCACAGGCCTGGGCGATATGGAGAAAATAAAATGTTTGATATTTTTGACCAAATACCGCGATATTGATATTGCAACGATATTGTAGAGTTGAATATTAGTGCTTTTACAAAAATATTTACACAGTGAGATTTTTGATAAAAAAAAATATCATTAGTAATGTGGATATAATGATTAAATGGGTAAAGGCGAATAATAGATACGCTATAACAATTTGGTAAGTTCAGAAATTTACATCACTTTATTGTAAAGTAGTGGTGGGAAGAAAATGATATCAGCGTATTGCAATATTTTATGTGGGAGTATTTTATCCATACATGGATGCCACATTTAGATTTTTTATTTAATGAATTAATAGAATATAAAATACAAATTAAACATTTGGGATCCTACTATAATACCATAATCAGTTGCTTATTTAGTTCTTTGAATATGCTTTGCTGCAAAATAAATGACTGAAGTGAGATTAAAAGACAGAAAATTTAATCTTGATAGATAAAAAAAGATGTTGACTAAAGTATTTTTTAATTTGTTGTCAAAAAAGGTAGTATATTGCTATGTGATTGCAAAACGTTTAAAATTGCAATAATATTGTATCGCCAACCAAGTATCGTGATAATATCATATCATGGGGCCCTTGGTGATTCCCACCCCTACTGTAATTTAATGCAGCATTCAAAACCAGAAGAAGACAAAACATTTGATATAACGATAATCTAAGATAATTTATAGTGTCACATAAGGCTGCAACTATATGAGATTTTTACAGTATAATAACCACATCAGAAAAAAGTTATAACAGTAAGTTATTACACAGTTACTATTATCATTGTCAGTGAAGGCAAACAGAAGTTTGGGGTTTTTTTTGGTTGATCAAATGCCTTATCATAATTGAAACATAATTCAGTTTTTTACAATGAAAGTATGTGTAAAGTCTGACAGGCACTAGAGGAGAAAAGGAAATGTGCACATGCAGGTTAGATTTGCCATCCAGTTGCCTTTTTCCCCCCTAATATGTTAGCTAAGTAAATGTACACAGCGTGATAACCGTCAGTTGTCATGCCACGGCACACCTTAAAATTGATATATCGCTTATATATAACATCACTAAATTAGCAATATATTGCTTAGCCCTATTTACCACTGTCAAACAGATGTTCTCATATTTAATAAACAGTGTATTAGATTTACTCTCGGAGATCCATATATAGAAAGGTATTTTGGCAATGAGTTATGGAGCTGTCTGCAGTGTCTGCATGAGAAAATTGAACCCTCAAAATTGGAGTACAATATTGTCCCTGATGCATTACCTAATTTGGATAATTTTAGCGAATTAGGTCAGTGACTGTAGTCTTTTTGATGACTTTGTGGAAACACCTCAAGGGCCAATGGGGGTCTGTGGGAGGACACCCAGCTAATGTTTGGTATTAGATTAAAAGAGGTGTGTTTGTGTGTGTGTGCTGTGTGGACAAAAGGTTTAGTTTAGTATATTCATTGCCGAATGTCACTCCTGTTTATCTTTTCCACAATCTTAACTGAGCCAGACAGGAGAAGAGGAGAGTGGAGGGATGAGGAGACAAGAGTTCACAAGAGATTAATTCAGGGGAGCTGGAGTAAGAGGAGAGACGGATATCAGATAAGACAGAGTACAATACACTATTTGCATGCCTGTTGTGCAGTGTACTGTGCAAAGAGGTGGCTGCGCTGCCTCATTTACATCTACAGTATGATGTCTTCATGTCACATGGAATTGACTGATCCTTTTTGCAGTCGGAGGTTTTAAAACTTTTTTTCACGCAGCTCATATGCTTCCACTTAGGACTGGCTAATAATACAGTAATACTGTAATGTTTATTGCCTTGCATTGGAATGTTATTATGACAATATTGTAATAATGAAATAAAATTGAGTTATTGGAGGTTTTTTGCCTCTTGGAATTTGTAACAAAGGAGCAGTTTTTTGTATCAAACATCAGTTTGATTAGTTTGTGTTTTTTAAATTTTCAAACTTTTGCACATTGATTGCAGAACAACTCTTATCAGCTTCAACCACATCTATCAACTCTGTTCCCTCAGCCCTGAGAGTAAACAGTGCACTTGTTTTAAACTGTCATATTGTCAAGCAATGCAAACATTTACACACAGTCTGTTACTCTCACAGGTTAACATCAACTGTATATGACTTTTCAAAATGAGCTAAAGGTCCAGTGGGTAGGATTCAGGAGCAACCCTTTGCAGATATCAATTTACTGTGTTTATATTAGTTTGTAATCACCTGAAAAAAAGGAGACATTTATATGTACAAATGGAGCAGGTCCCACACAGGTCCCTCACTCCAGAGTGTGTCATGTTATTCTACAGTAGCCCAGAACAGACTAATCAGACACTGGCCATTCACATTTTTGCGCTGGCCAATGTAATTCTCCTGCACGCTTGGCACACGGGTGAAGTTTCAGTTCTGCTACCTCACTGCTAGATGCAACTAAATCTTACACAGTAGAGCTTTAAAACAAGAAATAACCACCTCTCCTTTTGCCTCTAAACATGATTTTTGAGTGTGAAGTCAGTATTTGCACTCTTCAACTGAACTAAACATTATAAACATCAAAGCTCGTGGTTAACAGTAGGGTTGAGTAACACCCACGATATGATAATATTACAATACAATATAATTGCAGTTTCAAATGTGTTGTGATAACATGTATTGTGATTTATTACCTTTTTTCAACTGTAAATTATGTCCCCAAAGGAAAACTTTGATGTTTTTTTTCTCATTTTTATAGCAACAAAATGCATCAAGTGGACTTGAAAAGCAATAATTATATTATTCTTGTAGGCTAGTAAAAGTTTGACGTCTATTTTAATATTAATAACTTACATAATAAAAAAAAACATACTTGGCATCTGTGTGATGATATGATGTTGCCACAAATATTGCAAAACTATGATGTATTGATTTTTTCACCATCCCTAATTTAAAGGCCAATTCATAGTTTACCTGTCATTGTGTCCACGAGGATTCGTTTTTGAATGTGCGACGTTAATATTGTCATTCATCCAAGTCTACAAGGGTCTGCATGGATCCTAAATGCGGATGTCAGCATGCAGCCCATTTTTGTGACTAAACAAACTGTATGCATAGAAAGAGCAGCAATATCAAATGTACAAATTACAAAACATAATCTCTTGTGTCATACTCCAGTCCAAAAAGCTGCAGTCAAGTTTGAAGTTATTATTATTCACATATACTCCTGACCCAGCAGTGTCTTCTTAGTTTACGTTCCACCTGATGTTGACGTTAAGCTGCCCTCCGCCAAGCTGCAGGGGGCTGATGCAGACCATCAATTTTACTATGAAAGGAACACCATGTGTGTTGTGTGACAGCAGCTGTCCCCAGATGTTCAATGCGGAAAGTGCCTCCAAGCCTCAAGTAGTTGATGTGAAGTTTGGCAGAGCTTTGATTTATCCAGCTCAGGGTGCTGAAGCCTCATTAACTCAAGATAATTGGACATATTAGGACAGGATCTCATAATAGCCAGTATGGACAGCAGAGATGATTCAAGCAAGAAAAAACAGTTTCAGTGCACACATGGGCACCTGAGAGTCTTAAAAGATTCTGAACTTCTCCTTTAACACAGTCTCTGAGCGTGTGTGTTTTCTCTCCAGGTGGTGCGTTTATGTCAAAACCCCAAGGTGGCGTTGAAGAACAGTCCACCCTACATCCTAGACCTGCTGCCGGACACCTACCAGCACCTACGCACCGTTCTTTCCCGATACGAGGGCAAGATGGAGATCCTTGGGGAGAACGAGTATTTTCGCGTGGTCATGGAGAATCTGACCAACAAGACGAAGCAGACCATGAGCCTTTTTAAGGAGGCCAAGGAGAGGATGTACGAGGAGAACTCGCAGCCCAGGTAAGCTGACATCCTGAAGAAATGACCTTCATTCTCTGTGTGGGAAATTGGCAGGAGGAAAAAAAAAGAGTTGTGAAACAGGGGAAGTGTTTGGGTAGCTGACAGATGTTACAAAGATCAGGCTTATGGTTGTTTAAGTTGGCGCCGTATCCATGAAATGAGCCCTGAAGATCATGATTGTAAGAAACTGCCTAATTGGCAGAGCTGCTGCTGACTGAAGCTACATCTGTGTTATGAGTCTCAAAGTTAATTCATTACGGATTATGTGGCTTTACAGAACAGAACTGTGCTTATTATTGGTTGATTTAGAGAAGGTGGTCTCATCTAAATGCTAATGCCTTTGTACATATTCAGTCAGTATTCAATACAGTCCAGTATTTACAAGGATTATATGACTTTTTACAAGCTAGCTAAAACTGAAATTGTAAATGGAGCAATTCAAAGTGAATCTGTCTGTTACTGTTTTATTTAGTTTAGTTAGATTGTTTTTCAACTCAAATACACACATACACACAAAAAAAATCACATTTTTCAAGCCTGGAAAAGTCATTGAATTGGTAAAAGTCATAGTAAGTTTTGGAAAAGCTGTGGAATTTTGTTGTGTGAAAGTAAATAATGTTTTGTGGATAACCTTCCATGTAATGTAAGATAAACAGCAAAATTAATTTTCTGTAGCTGACAATGAAATGTAGCTCTAATATGCATCAGTGTGTGACATTTTGTTTAACATTGCATACGTTTTGTCATTTTCTCCCTGGTTTCATCTTTGCTGTCCAGATAAAATTATCTGGATCTAATATGTTGCTGGATGACTGGGGCTAGAAAAAAAATTGTCATTGGCCCTTGAAAAGTCATAGCAAAGTTTGTCCAAATTTTGTCCATGAAAATGTGTGTGCAGTCAGTACTTTTGAAGCAGTGAAAACACAAAGCAAATTTTGCTGACCTAAAGGATGTAAGCTGAGGCCTTAGCTTATTACACCATTTTTACATTAATTGTTTTGTACTGTTCTTCTTAGAGCTATACAACAAAATAAAAAAAAACAAAAAAAATGACAAGAAAAAAAACAAGAAAAACTAAAATAAAACTAAATATATGTATATACACGCATATTGGCATTCATAACTCTCATCATATCTTTAAATATTTTTTCAAAATCTATTGAGTGTTTTACACATGTTCAATACATTTTGAAATCTTCTGCTCCTACTACTACTGTTGACATTTTCACAAGGCTGTGTAAAAGAAGCTAGAAACATAAAACATTTCATTGGCCTCATTTAATTGACAACAACAGCTATTAATCTTGTCAGTCAACATTTAGAAGGAAATGACTTATTGCCACAAATATATCGCATGTATGTTTTTAAACAGGTCAGACAACCACTGTATTTTAGATAGAAACTGTAAGATACTGCTCTGTCCTCATTTTGGAGACTTCTTTGAAAACATCACGTCAGTGTGAGGTTGACACTCTTTTTATCACTGGTGAAATTTAACCTGTGACATTTGGTAGAAGCCATGTGAATATAAGAAAAAAAAATCAGATCTATGATGAAGACATGATTAAGCTGTCGCAATCACATCCACTTCCTCTGTTTCTCAGAAAGTCATTACTAAGGGAAAGTACATCCTTCCTCTGACGCACTCTGATTTTTATCAAGCGCTTCCTCGGAGATGCTCTGTATCAACAACTATTGTGAAAGTTAGAAAATGTATCAGTCACTGGGGATTCACTTAGTACAGCCCCGTTAACAGACTTGTTGGCATCTTAAATTATTCGTCCTCCTCCGCCTTTATCAGGTGCAATCACTCACACTGCAACGTCCTTTTGAATGTATTTTTAAACTAGAAAAGAGTGTGCTTTCTATAGCTTAAAATTAGTTAATTCATTGATAGGTATATCTTCAGAGGTAAACTAGGATCCAGGATTTCTCTAAAAAAATCATATAGACTCAAACAAAAGTAATCCTTCTCAATCATCAATCATGACCAGCTACTAGTGTGTGGTTGTGCATTTATCTGCAGGTCCTCTGCCTGCATTTTTTTATTTCTGTCTTATTTTTCTATGGCATGCAGCATGCAGGTGACATCAGGGCTTTATCAAAAGATAGCGACCAGGTGCCAGACCGTGAGCAGCACACTTCCAAGAGAAAGCTTTGAGAGTCGCGGACACAGTGCCAGAAAAAAACAACAACACAAATATAGCAAGGCGAAAGGCCAAGTGACAAAACTCTTTCCAAAATAGGGGCGAATCACTGGTTGTCTTTCACTTTCATTGGAGATACAATTAGATAGACAAGATAACAATTCCTGCACCATTAATGGATAAAAGATATAAGATTGGAAAGACGTTTGATTTAGAATTTATTATAGGCAAGATTTGAACATTACACTACTTGACTTCCATACTAGGATAAGTATAAGTGGAAGATTTTACAGTGTATACAATAATTTAAGCATGCTTTCCTTAATAAGGCCAAACATTTCAAAGTTTGAATAACATCTCAGTATCTTGAAGTATGTGAAGGTTCTGGGTAATAAAAAACCAATCAAAGGAGCTAGGAAGTGAGGAAAAAGTAATAACATATTCTGTAAATACAAGTGTGATTTGCCTTGTTTTGTAGTGGATAAGCACATTTACTTTGTTTTTTAAATTCCTGTAATCTTTCTGACCAGTGATATGAATTTGGACAAACATTAGAGCTTAGTCTGATAATGTACACTAAGTTGTATCTGTTTCTCTCCGTCCTCTCTCACTCAGGCGAAACCTTACCAAGCTGTCTCTGATCTTCAGTCACATGTTAGCAGAGCTAAAAGCCATCTTCCCCAATGGCTTATTTCAGGGCGACAATTTCAGGATCACCAAAGCTGATGCTGCTGAATTTTGGAGAAGGTCATTTGGGGACAAGTGAGTTCTTTTGCTTTATGTTATTTTAGGTTATGTTTCTTTTGGTTTGTGGTTGTAAACTTTGTTCAGCAGCTATTCAGGTGTTTGTTTGCACACTAAACTTCTATCTGTGGTTTGATGATTAGAGCTTGTTTTGCAAGTTTTTACTTGTCATTTTATGTTTCAAAGGTAAATTTTTAATCTGTTTTAGACTTCCATTCACTTAGATTCTATTTTGATGTTACTGCCTGAGCTTCAGGTTCAAGCTATGATGAGAGTTTAGGTTCCTAAATAATTTGTAACTTTCTGGTCCCGCTCCCTCCCGTGTACTATAGGACCATTGTGCCATGGAGGACATTTCGTCAGGCTCTCCACGAGTTTCACCCAATCAGCTCGGGCTTGGAGGCCATGGCTCTCAAGTCCACCATCGACCTCACCTGCAACGACTACATTTCTGTCTTTGAGTTTGACATCTTCACCAGGCTCTTCCAGGTAAAGCTCATAATCACAGAGCGTCCTGAGGATGTCATGGTCTCTACAGATCCGTGCAGTAATTCAGTGACGAGCTACAAAGTCTAGACTCTGAATTTTTTTTTGGACAGGATGCAGTGATTTAACTGCTACCTGTAAATACCTGCACAGATCCATTCAGCAAAACTATTAGATCTGCACAGCTGCAGATAACTTTCAGCATTTTCAGTCAGAAATCACTCGATCTAAATTACAAGCAGTATGGCGAGACATGTTTCAAAGTATTTTGATTAAAAAAACAAAATTATTGTGCAGCTGTGTTATGTTTAATTTGCATATCATAGCTAATCTCTACAGGGCAGATGGGAAGGTTAACCCTAACCCCTTCCTGCATTTCAGCTGGGTGTTTTTATCAGACCCTATTTTTACCATGGATTTTTTATTTTTTGCAGATACTCAAGTACTTTAATAATTTATTGAGAGTACTCAAATATGGAAGTTACTTAAAATGCCCACCCTTTCGCTGAATCACATTTTTAGTGAAAGGCAATAACATTTCACAGCATTTAGACATTAATTCAATTCAGAGAATAACAGGCTAAGTTGTGTGGAAAACATTTGCACTTTCAGTTGTGTTGGTTTCTCTTCTGTAAAAGTCTTTTGAAACCCTACTTTATTTACATATATGTTGTTTTTGATGTTATTCTTGTTATTGCAAATTATCAGAATCAGATTCCTGTCTGCATTTCTTGAAAATCTGATTTGGTCATCAAAGCATAACAAAGCCTAAAGCAGTTGATATTTGTATCATGAACTCTTTTTTGTGTGTTGTGCAGCCATGGTCGTCCCTTTTAAGGAACTGGAACAGTCTGGCAGTCACACATCCTGGTTACATGGCGTTCCTAACCTACGACGAGGTCAAGGCTCGACTCCACAGGTTTATTCACAAACCTGGCAGGTAAATATTTCTGCATCATTGTCCCGTGTTGACCAGAAATATAAGGAACTATAGAAATAAAACTCTGAAATGTTACTTTATGACTGTTTTGGATTAGTCTAAAAGGGATCAAAATTCCCAAATGCATTAAACATATTGCTGCAATTGAACGCTGCCGGTTTTTACTGTTGGTTGAGATTGTCGTCTCCCTCTCAGCTACATCTTCAGACTGAGCTGCACTCGGCTCGGCCAGTGGGCAATCGGCTATGTGACAGCTGATGGGAACATCCTGCAGACCATCCCCCATAACAAACCACTCTTCCAAGCCCTCATTGATGGATACAGAGAGGGATTGTGAGTCCCACTAAAACACAGTGTCAATGCACCAGTTTATGTATTTAAGGGTTGTTCTAATTTACACATTCCTTAACGCACGGATTTTTAAAAAAAAATTAGAGACAGCCATAATGACTTCAGAATAGCTAGAAGTTTTAGTTGGTGTATTGAAGACATGTTATTGTCTTGTATTGTGTTTATAATTTGGGGTGGGGGGCTGATCCCTGTGTTCAGTATTTTGCAATAATCATCACTTCACCAATAACTTACTAAATAGGGCTACAACTTGTAATCATTTTCATTTGTTTATTAATCTTCTGATTATTTTGCAACTTATTGATTAGTTGTTTGTTCTGTAAATGTCATAATATGGTGAAAAATGTTGATCAATGTCGATTTTACTCCTGAAAAACATAAGTAAACCAATCAAATCAGTTTTCAAATTAGTTGATGATTAATTTAATAGGTAACAACTAATCAATTAACTGTTGCAACTCTATTACTAAATATGCAGTGATGTGAGACCAAAAAAAAAGATGCAGTATTTGGAAGCAAGCATCTTGTGGACATTAGGGAAACTGCAGTTTAAATACAACTCACAATTTAGCTGGGAACCCCTGATTTTAAAGGTACTTTATCAATGTTTTTAAATGAACAATAGAAAAATGTGTAACGTACAAGGGGAGCAGTTTCAGCAACTTCTTAGGCAATGTTTTGTTTAACATCTAAGTTCAGAAAATTCATTCAATGCTAACCTTAACGTGTGTTTCTGTGTGTTTACGTATGCTGTTGTTCTGTAGTTATTTGTTCCCAGATGGTCGTGCACAGAACCCAGACCTCACAGGGCTGTGTGAACCTTCTCCACAGGACCACATCAAAGTTACTCAGGTTTGGCCTTGTTTGTTTCTCATCTGTAAAGCGTTCCTCATTCTTGTACCTCAGGGAAGCTGTTTTCAGTACACAAGTGCAGTAGCATGTAGAGGCCATTAACAATGAATCAGAAAAACCCTCTAGGTTAAGAATGAAGTGTTAACACCTACCATATTCAGTATGAACACCCTGACTCCTCTTCCTCCTCCTTCATCCCTGCAGGAGCAGTATGAGCTGTACTGTGAGATGGGCTCCACTTTCCAGCTTTGTAAGATCTGTGCAGAGAACGACAAGGATGTGAAGATCGAGCCCTGCAGACACCTGATGTGCACTTCCTGTCTGACTGCCTGGCAGGTGAGGCTGCTCACACACTATAAAAACTTTTATTTCATTGTTTACTCTCTGCTCTGTAAATCCTGACAGTCACAAAGGAAGTTCGTCTTTCTTTTGTTAACTTCTGTAAAAAACGATTTATATAAAGCATTTTATATTTTCATGTTTTAGTAACAAGCTTCACTGTTGTCTGATTTGATCTATTCTGATCTAAACTGTTGCTGACGTTGTTTGATGTTAACTTCATTTCCTCCATGTTTGATGTCTGGATTATTTCAGCATTATTTAAATTTCCTCAACACTAATTTCATCAGTGCAAGTCCTTCTTTCTAACAAACTATGTTTTGATTCAGAAATTATGTCCAATTGCTTCATTATTGCCTTTTTCTCTGATTACTGTTAAGTTGCCGTCAATGAAACTTAACACTTCCTGAACAGGTTTCACAATAAAAGCCTTCTAGCTGCTCAAAGGGCACAATCCCACCTTGCCCTTGTAGGACTGTCTTTTGAAACATGTACAAGAAAGGGATGTTTTATTGACAATTACTTAACATTG
Organism: Plectropomus leopardus; assembly: GCF_008729295.1. Classification (NCBI taxonomy): domain Eukaryota; kingdom Metazoa; phylum Chordata; class Actinopteri; order Perciformes; family Serranidae; genus Plectropomus; species Plectropomus leopardus. The sequence goes on from NC_056475.1 coordinate 9,373,573, forward strand.
TCAACAAAATAAAAGTCTCTCTACTCCAAAGGATGTAGCAGGATTTAAGAACAAAATTTAATTTTCAAATCTACCTTGTACCTTGAAAGGGTTAGTGATTGGGGAAAAAAACGGTGCATCAGTGCAAAAGTATGATATGGCTATGGCTGTACCGATGGAATATTTATTACCTCTGCCAAGGAGGTTTTGTTTTTTCGGTTCTTTTTAGGCATGACTGCGGAAAAACTACTGGACTGATTTTCATGAAACTTCGGTGGAAGGGTGTTGCACAGGCAGTGAAAGAACCCATTAAATTTGGGGGCTGATACACAAATTATTTTTCACTTTAGATTGGGCATATGGCATTGGCAGAGGTCTGTGTTAGCTATATGGGACTATGCATGGCAAACATGTAAAAACACATCTTTACCATTTTTTATACGTTTGAATCATGGATGTCAAACGAAAATTAGGTATAATGTGAAAAACATCCTACACCTCTGCTACTTTTTTTTCACCATCGTTTATCATATGTTCAAGAGGTTCTTCCACCTGTCATTTGTGTTTGAGCTCATATGTGACAAAGGCCTCACTCTGCTCCCTCAGAGTTTTTAAACTTTGCCTCCTGTCTGTATCTATCAGGAATCGGAGGGTCAAGGCTGCCCTTTTTGCCGCTGCGAAATTAAAGGTACAGAGCCCATCGTAGTGGATCCATTCCACCCGAAGGCCAGCGGGGCTTCCTTTGCTGGTTTCCAGGGGTCCGGCCGAGCAGAGGCTGCAGGCAATGACGAGGAAGAGGACGATCGCCTCGAGGACCACCTTGTCATGAGCAGGCTGGCCTGCTCCAAGGTAAATTCAGGAGCCCTCCAACACTCAAAACATCAACTTGACAGATGCTCACCTGATGAGATTTATTCTCAGGAATCCATGTGGACTCATTTTAGCCACTGCTGACAAAACTGGCTGGACTGCAGAATTGTTTGTACCAGTTTAGATAGCTGACATGACATGTCTCTCATTGGTTTGTGCCACGCAACATCTCTAAATGTATGTGTGCATGTGTATGTGTGCAGGTAGAGCGCCCACCATCTCCAGTGTCTCAGCTGCCTCCGGTGCCCCCCCGACTGGACCTCCTGCAGCAGAGACCCTCCAGCTCCCACAGCGCTCAGGTTCAGGGAGCCACAGCCAAGGTTAGTGTGTGTGTGTGTGAGCACACCCTATAAAGAAACAGAGATTTAACATACTGATGATTGCCAAACCTCAAATATACTGTCAGCTGTACAATCAATGTGAGGTTCTGCAGAAGTACAAGTATGTGTGTTGATGTGTGTCTTCACATACTCTCCTACCTCCACCGCAGATCGCAGCCACTCATAGAGACAAGCCTCTACCTCTGCCTCCAGCCCTGAGAGAGCTGCCCCCTCCTCCCCCTCCAGAGCGCCCCTCCCTGGTCGGCCAGGACTCCAGACTCCAGAGGAGACCCCTGCCCTCTACCCCCGACCAGCCTGCCTGGGCTTCCAACTACATGGTCCCACGTCCTGCTACCAAGGCCCTGTCGGGTTTGTCCTCCACCCCGCAGAGCAACGGAACCAGCGGAGAGGGAATCAAAACTCAGGCGGCTACTAACGCTGTGTACTGCCTGGCTGCAAGGTACGCAGCTCTGCTGCTGTGAGCTGCAGTGAATAGGTGGAGTTATGCTGCCAAAAGAGAAAAGTATATGCACAATTTTTCATACTCAGTCATTGTGTGACCAAGTTGTCCTGGACAGACTAGTAGGGTTCCAGCGGATCCTTGAAAAGTCTTAAAAGGCATTGAATTTATTAATCTAAAAATAAGGTCTTAATTGGTATTAAATTGACTTAAATTAATCTTTCAAAAGTCTTAAAAATGCTCAGACGTGGCAATTAAGATTTTATGCATTATTTTTTGTTGACGTTGCATTGTACAGTCTCACAATAATTGATTACATTTCAATAATTCAATAAATTCCTTTTCCCTAAACTTGTCATGATGCGAATCCAAGTAGTGGAATCTCACATGCAGATTAAGAAACACACAAGTGCCCAGAAAACCTTTTCACAACTCGTGTTTTTATGTAAAAGTAAACATCTGGGCAAAATGAAAATGTACCCCTCCAAGTTTAGTTATTAGAAAATAGGCCTAAAACTTAATTCCAAGTGGTATTAAGAATAGTCTTAAAAAGTCTTAAATCTTCCTCGCCTTAAGCTGAAGGAACCATGGACTAGTATCAGCTGCTAAATATGATTTTAAGTCACAGCCACTGACATGTCGTAGGAAAAATCTGTGAGGAAGTCGAGTGAGTCAGATATTTAAAATACAAGGCATGATGCGTGATGTGTCCCTCCTGACATATAAATGACCTAGTTTTGATTTTAATAACCTTAACACGATGCTAAAATACAGTATGCATTTACCTTAAAAAAAAAAGGTATGCACATATCATACACATGGCACACGTCTCTTCCAGTTTCACATCCAAAAATATATACAATACTGCGAAGTTATTATCTGCTCAGGTGCAAAATACAGAATCATTATAGAATGTACTATAACTGACCACAAAATCCTTTCACAAGTAAATTACAAAATTGTTATGGCCGCATCAAAATGTAATGGTGTATTTTTACTATTATATTTATACAGTGATAAAAACCTCAAAATTAAGGTGCATCTGCTTAGCTATACCTGAAACTTTTGTCTAAATAAGGAAAACTGAAGTTAGTAAACCCTGATTTTAGAGTTTTTTATTATAGTATAATTTTTCCCGAGATCAGGAATGAACCTCTGTGCTCAAATTATGCGCATGGTTTTGTAACCTCAGCTCTGTCAAAAATGAAGGAGCCTGATTTATAAATTACAAATGGAAAAAATCCAGATAATTCCATCACACTTTGTGTTTTCTATATATGATCAGATCTCTGCCAGCGGCATCTGTATCGAGCGTGGAGAACCCGCCGTCTGACTCTGAGGAGAACGAGTACATGAGTCCCACCTCTCTTCCCGCCTCTGGTGCCCCCTGGGTCATAACAGGCTCCTTGGTGCCTCCTCCACCGGCACAGACAAACCACCACAATGACATCAGGTAAACAGGAGGACGAGCGGTGCTGCAGGGCCATTCTTTCTCCTAACAATTTAAAAACAAATGTATTTATAAGTGTCTCTTTGTAGAAATCATGGAAATTCTATAAAGATTTTTAGCATGGGCTGCTGAACTGAACAAAACTTAACTAACAAGCAAGCTTAAGGTTATTTTTTTAATCATATATAATGATAAAGTTGATCATGATTGGTCAAATAGATGTCATTACAGAAAGGATAATTACAAGCACAGCAACAGAACCCACCAGGTCCAACCAGGACCACCAATATTTACAAAAAGAAGAACAAACATTTGTTTGACAAATAACAATGATGTCCAGGCCCTCAGTAGTATTTAATGAGCCTTTTAGAGGGAGCGCGAGTCTGAGATTAGTGACTAAAATGTGCACCAGATTATTTAATTTTTAATAAATGGACACTGTTAGAGAAATATTGGAGTAAATATTAGGATAATATGTCTAGAGTGGTATTATTTTTATCCACCAGGGGGCTCTGAAGCCCCAATTTTGTTTGTCTATGGATGTCCCAGTCCTAAACTGACAAATACCTCCCTTTCCCTTTTTTGCTGTGTTTCACCTCCTTGGTTAAATAATTTAAAGGAGATGACACAACTGCAGTGTGTGACAATATTGCAGCAATGTCACTATGATGGGAGAGTCATCACATACAGGGTTAGAATCCACACAACAAAGGAAGAATGAGTAGAAAAGCTTCTGAAATGTTAAAACCATTGAGCGGTATGTTTTGATATAAGCCGACAAATGAATGGTGAGAGAAGCAGTGGCAGGACTTAGTACATGCAAAATTAATGCAGCTTAGTATCATTAATATCTTAGTATTATTTGTGATATGAGTTAGAAAGATGCAGATTAAAGTGTGTGTCTTGTCAAGATGACACACACGGTGCTTTTATTATATTGTATAAAGAAAATGGTATTATTTGTTTACATTGTGTTCAGAGCTGTGATGAGTGGTTTTCAGTCAAAAAATGGTTTGTTTTATGCAGTTTTTATTCTGGTTAAGTTGCTTTCAATTGTAATTTCTGGAAGAACTTAATTTTTTTATAGAGAGGGCTAGTTTTTTGCAAAGACCAACATAATAAAAGCACTCCAAATAATCATTTTCTCTCTCTTTGTCCCACCAGTGAGGTGGCTGACAGCGACTCTGAGGACCCCCAAGTCTATGAGTCCATGTGTATCATCCAGGCCCAGGCTGGTTCTTCTGAGACGGCACAGGCTTCTGAACTGGGTAACATTCACATAACTAATTGTCACTGGAAATATCTTAAACTCTAGTGTTATTATTATTCCAGTATTACATATAAATATCTTAAACTCTAGTGTTATTATTATTATTCCAGTATTACTTCACACTGAGGCCCTAGCACAAGTACTAAATACAAGAATTCACTATAATGTTTACTGTAGCTAGCATTCATTTGCTGAAGTTTCTTGAAGAAGCACGCTTATATTTTGGGAAATACATAATTTTTGGTGTACTCTTGTTGAATTTATGGCATATAAAGTTGATCATTGGAATTGTAAGTTGTATCCTGGTCACATATGCTTACATGAAGCAGGTCTTTTTTTTTAATAGGATAATCGTGAAAATGAGCTTCCTTAGTAAAGCTGAGTAAATTAATTTACATTTTTCATGACTTGATAAATGCAGATGTAGTCATAACATAAACTGAACATTTAAGTACAGTGTATTTCACGGCGGTTATATGGCGTTACAGCACACTGAAAGTGTTTCTTTAATTTGTTTTCTTTTGGTCTCGGTATTTTAAGTGTGTGTTATTTACTGCATGTTTGTTTTTCAGACCTCCCTCAACATTCAGCTGCGGTTCCCCTGGACAGGAAGGAGGACACTTGTGAGGAGGATATTTACGAGTATGACTGTCCCCGACCGCTCGTCCCTCCCGCCCCCACCAGAAGAACCATGTCAGATATCGGCGGCCCTTTGGCGGCCTTCAGCAGTCTCAGCATCGACGGTGCAGTAGATGCCAGTAAGTGATTTTACATGGTATATATTACGCCCCCCTTAGTTGTTGCTCCTTTTTTGGATAATGCTAGTGGCCCGCCATTATTGGTACAACAGCCTGTCACTCATCATAGTGTGATCCATGATTAAATGTACAATCTACTAGAGCATTATAGGGATGGACAAATTATCGGCCTGACCAATTATTGGGGCCGTTATTTGGCATTTTCCAGATTATCTGTATTTTCATTTTATTTCAATGATTGCTGAAAAAAATAATTAATTAAAAAGTGCAAATAAATAAACTTTTACTTTCTAATACCAGGGTAGCTATTTGAATTTATTCATTTTTATTCAAATTTTCACTTGACTATTAAAAAAAAAAAAAGTGCAGGGAACTTGCTGTTTATCATGTTGAGGGTCTCAGTTTTGATTAAACATTTGCTAAAGGTGTTTAAACAAAGTTTTGTGTGGGAGTTGTAATATTCCAAACTCTAAAGAAAGATTTCTGTTTTTATTGTAAATACATACTGGTTCCAAATATCGGTTATCGGTCTCATTAACTACTAATAATCAGTATGGGTATCGGCCCTGAAAAACCAATATCGGCCGACCACTAAAGCATTAATTATCTATCTTATTAATACTTCTGTATTCACTCAGGTACTTGAATTCAACACGACGTTTCCGATTTTTACTCACTGTTGTACACTGTTGTTTCCAGGTATGTTTGCAGCCGGTGTCGACCCTGAACGCCCTCCTAAGCCTCTCCCACGTCGAGCCAACTCCGACCGACGGCCTCGGCCTATAAACCGCGAATTTTCTGCTCCATTACCAGACCTCCCTGGCCCCTCCTCTGCCTCCTCCTCCCCTCCTCCTCCTCTTCCTCCTCCTCCTCCTGCAGGCCCTGGAAGCCTGGCCCTAAACGGGGAGATCGAATGTCTGATGTCCCAAGGCTACTCCATCCAGGACATCCAGAAAGCCCTGATGATCGCCCAGAACAACCTGGAGACGGCCAAAAACATCCTGCGCGAGTTTGTCTCCATCCCCTCCACAGCACACATCGCCACATAGTCACTCCGGGCGAGCCCATCCTCTCTGTCTCATCTGTCTCCACTCTGTGCCATTATCATGGATAAGCATTTACCGAGCACTTTCCTGCAGGGCCACAAGTACTTGGCTTCAATCTGAGCTGCGTTCACGTCATATCAGAGGATGAACGAGATGAAATCATCTGCAAGTTCAAAGTTCTCGTTTTAGTTGTGGAAATACATTATTTTAATTATCTCGGAGTACTGTTACACCAATGCCAAGTGTTTGACATTGTCTAATAATAATCGCTGTTTGAAGATTGAGGTTCTTTCAGTCCAGTTTGGTTTAAGAAGCAGCTTGATAGAGGCAGAACAGTCAGATATGACGTGAACGCAGCATACACGGAGAACAGAAGCCTTTAATGTGAGCTCTCTGTAGCCAAGCTTTGACCCTGTCGTACTTTGCTGAGGTCCACTCGTGCTGTGGCAGCGTCTCCCCTCAGTCTGAGTATCGTCTCTCATTAAGCTACGTGTTGAAGTGATCAGCAGCGGGATCATGGTTTTTGACTCAGTCTCCCGCTGCTGGCAGCCGTTCAGTTTGGTGCTTTTACAGGCTTCTTGGCAAATTTGTGGCGTACGAAAATGTAGCGAGTTCGGTCGGAAAATTAGTGATTTAACTCTGTGGCGTGTGTATGTGTGCGTTTGCTCATGCTGATGAATGTGAATGTTCAGTCGCAGTGCAGTATCGCAGGGCTTCACATCGTACACGTCACTGTGGCTCGCACCGTTTTCGATGGTATTCGACAAGTTGACACCATGTTTTCCTCTCAGCTCCCGGTTCAATGATGGTTCTGTAATGAAATAACACATTTTAATGTTTAAGTACTCTCATAACTTGTCGTGCTGTGTGTAGTACTAACAATGGCTGAGTTTATTTTGTCATTTAACTCCATGATTGCCTCCCAGGCGCTCTGTCAACGAAGGCTGGTTTATTTACTCAAAAGCTTCTCTCATAGTATCGTACTAATAAGCAAAAGGACTTTTTAACTTGTGCTGTTAGATTTCCTCCCACATGTTGATGCGATTTAGCATCGCATTTGTACCCAGAGCAGCCAAGAGATCAGATTGAAGGGATTTACATCGAGCTCTAAAGCAAAAAAGCAGGCGGCGTGTTGTCATGTGGACTCAGGTACTCAGTAAAAAGCCAGGGTTGAATGTAATGAAAGAACAGATGCCGAAGGACGCGTCATATAATGTTGGCGATATTGTTGACGAGCACTAACTAATTGCGAAACATTACAGAAACATTCCAATGATTGGATTTTATTGATTATTGCTTTATCTGAAACTCTTAATTTTATAGTTTTGCAATGACTCCCCATTTATTTCCTCCAATTTCAAACTCTGGAGATGCTCCAATTTGGTTACAATAATCCACCCATCACACTACAGCTGGAGGAACTCGGACATTTCAGTCATTTAGCAGTTCATAGAATCAGTGGCAGGATGAATGTTGAAATTATCAGTTCACAATATCAATCACTCTGAAGCAACATAAAAGATATCGGAGCTGAAGTGATTATAAGATGAGCTGGTTGCCAGAACATGATCTGCAACCACTTTGATCATTATTTGTCTACTTCACCTGCAAAATAATCATTTGTGTATCAGTTATTCGCCTTGTTTTGCGTTTAATTTGGGCTTCTCAGCCAAAGACTTCAACACAATGCAAAGACATTGTTATAAAAACATTCATGGTGATGACTGAAGTAGTTTACTTGCATCACTTCTGTTTCACCTCTTATGCACTGATTTACTTAGAGTGAAAAGCCAGTTAGGTGATGCCTCTCACGAACTGGCTCTGCGCCAATTCTGTATACTGAATTGGCCAAAAAAACAGCCAACAAGGGCTGGACACACAGCAAAGTTTAGGGCAACAAACAATCACTGACGCCAACCAACGGCTTGGTGTGTCTTGGCCCTTATTTGAAGATGTAAAATTGAGCTTTGGGAAATTTGTCATCATTTTCTAACATTTTTAAGACCACAAGATAAATGTAAAAGAGTATTAGCGGGTTAATCGTTGGTCATTTAAGATGGTGATCATGGTAAACATTATAAAACACCAGTGTCGTCATTGAAGGCATGTTAGCATGCTCTGTCTGAGACTGAAATGTCAAAGTTCAAGCTGTAACCGAGTAAACAGGTCTGTCCTGGAACAGGACTCAGTCTGGGTCAAGTCTCAAGTCCTCGAGTCACCACTTGAACTTCATTCACACCCAACAAAATCTCAAAATTAACACAGAAAATTGAAACAAAAATTGTCATCCAAAGTTGTGGATTTCACTCAGGTTTTTAGATTTCTTTTCCAGTGGACCAATAATGAGCAGCTTTCACACCCAGTCACTGCCAGAAACAAGACAAGACTGAGCATCTCATGACTTCTTTCACACATAAAACAAGTGTCCCATTTAACTATGAGTGCAGTTTCCTTTGTTATCCTCTCCAAAATAGATCCTGAGTCGTCACTTGTGATTTCTGCAGTATCATGCAAATGTGCCTTCCGTCAATCCTAACCTGCACGTCAAGCAGACAAACCAAGACAAAAACAGTTCCTGCACATTTACTGCTTAAAATAAATCCACGCAGCTTCTGCTTGTGTCAGATATTCGTTTTTCAGTATAAATACATCAAGAGTTCGAAGTCGGGTCATTTGATAAGCAGGCAGCATCATAGGAGATATTAAAAACAGACAATTAGAGCTCAATCAATACTTGATTTCGTCAACATGTCTGTGGAATCCACTTTGGGCTGTCTCCAAATAGAAGCATGCTTAATGTGCTTTAAGTTGTAAGGAAACAAACTTTGATATAAAACAGGATGAAACAAGCAAAAACTCTCATGTGTACATAGATGATTTCCCTGCTGACAACACTGAGGCTGGTGAATCCGACATTTGTCTCGCTATGATTACACAGAAAATCTCGCAGCTTTAGTTGACCCAAAAAGCAAAAGCATGTCAAAGCGGCAGGCTGCCTCTCCGCCTGCGTTGATTTACAGAGAATGTGTCGTCAGCCCCTTCGCTTTGTGCTCTAACAGAGACTAACTCCTGCCCATGAAAGTGCCGCTGTGTGAGGACACACTCGAGGCTGACAGTCGTACTCATGTTGAATCACTGCCAGAGGCTCCGCTGTCTCTCACACACACACACACACACACAAATACACACACACTCCTTCTCTGGTAAAGTCAGCTGGTGTGTTGGGTCAGATCCACTGGTTAATGATAAGTGTGATGTCACCATGGTAACTAGCCTTTTCAACAAGAACTTGCCTACTAAAAAAGTTGTCTTCATTGCTTTGTTATTGCCTGTGTAAATATGATTTTATTTATTGTCTTTTTAATATCCTCAGCATTCGTTGTGTTGCCATGTTTTTCATGCCTAAGCCATTAAGATTTTTAATTAAACAGTATTTTCTTTAATACCTGATCTGTTTCATTCTTTTCAAGGGTAACTACACCCCAAAAAACACTTTTTTTTTTTAGCAGTTAAGTGCCATTATTGGCGTTTGAATACAACAGTACTTGTCTAATAATCAAAAAAAAAAAAAAGAAGATTATCTACCGACTTACTTTTCACCATGGAAGTCAATGAGAAAAAGTCTAGACTTTTACTATTAATACTTTAAGTATATGTTCGAGATCATACTTACTTTTACTTAGGTGACATTTTCAGTGCAAGATTTTTACTTATAAGAGTATTTTCACAATGTTTCATTAATACTTTTACTCAAGTACAGGATCTGAATACTTCTTCTACCAATTTATATTAACGACTGTGATTTGCAATATTTTTTCCTGCAGAAGTGAACCCAGAAGCTAGAAACTGCAACTGCACTGGACTGAACAGCACCTGGTATCTAGTTACTACTATGGTAAAAACCTCCTGAAGGAATTCTTAATGAGAGAAGTTTCAGCTGGTTGCAGTCTGTAATCCTCACTGTTAGATGGCACTAAATCCCCCTAAATCTTACACCCTGGACCTTTAAAACAAAACTGTCTTAGTATGGAGCTGCTAGCAGGACTGTAGACTTTATTTATCAATATGGAGGGGGTCCAAAACATTGTGGAAGTGAAGCATGATGGCCACTAATTGCAGGGTTGGTGGTTAAATTCCTTAAAAATGTGTTGGCATCACATATGCCAGAAATAAATGAAACCTTACTTAGTTTTAAAGCGTCTTCTTATACTACACTTTCAGATCCTGGGTGTTTTACCTTCATGTTTTAACGAGGTCGTAGATTTTAACCCTCACATGTTTGGATCTGGAGTTTATTTGGCCTACTGGCCGCTAGCTTAGCAGGTTTGTTTTTAGCCTGGTGGCTAGGCTAGTCGGTCGCTTCTAATGAAACTTTTAAGCTCCCACAACTTGTACGGACAAACTGCTAGTCTGATGGCTGAGTGTGGATCCGGGTGTCGGTCATGCCACTTTACCGTTTCAAGGCTGAAGAAAAGCATCGCTGGTCTGGAAGCTGAGCTCAGGGAGAAGGACGAGCTCATTTTGGAGTTTTCCACCGTCGCCATAGTCCAGGAAAACAGATCACAGTTCTGGGCTCCTCTGGCTGCATCAACCGGCATGCGACCAGCCAGAGACACTCGGACTCTGATCCCACTGTCTCTTGTAACGGATCCATCATTAACGGAACACCGGAGCTCGAGGCTGTTTCAGCGCTGCTCGTGGGAGCTGAGCCCCGAGCAACGGCAAGTTCGACCCCACGTCAACCGGAGCACTGGACTGTGGCCCGCCGGCTCCACCTGCTCCACCTCACAACCTCCCGCTGACCAACAGGTTCAACATCCTGGACATGCAGGATTTCCCTCCACTGGAAGGAGGCTCCAACCCTCCAGCGGACACGTCCTCCAAGAAGTCCTCCGCTCTCCGCAGGTTGCTGACGGAGGCCGTCAGGAGAAGCACCGGAGGTCTCACTCGTCCGATGATGGCAGGGGACCCCTCTGCCGAGGACGCCACCGCCGCCTCGCTGCAGCAGTCACCGGTAACAACCCAACATCCACAGCCGGTGAATGCGGCGCACTCAGCGCTACCTCCTCCATCAGCGCTGGTGGTCGGCGATATTATCGTGAGGTACGTGAGGTCCAAGCAGGCCGTCACCATCTGCTACCCGGTGCTAAAGTCTCCGACTTAGTTTGTGCCAATCCCCGCGAGCTCACTCCTGTTAAGAAGGTGGTTGTCCACGTTTCAGTAGGTTGCTGGTTTGACACGAGTGGCTTCAGACTCAATATCCAGCTCAAAACTTTGGGTTTATAGGAAATATCAATCTTTTCCGGCAGCGTCCTGCGTTTTTCAGAACAGACGGTCTTCATCCAAGTCGGTTGGGCTTACATTTGTTGTCAGCAAACATTTTCATCATACTCTGTCCAGCCCACCTGCATGACTGTTTACAATCACCGGCAGGTGTGACCTGCTCTGGATACTCACTCCTCATTGGTTGTCAGTTCTTGTTCTAGGCAGCCATCTATTGTTGATTACACCGCCCACCACAGGCAGGGAGGAGACATAACCTCTGCCATTCCTGTTACAACCATAGACTGTAAATAAAGAAAGTAAATAATTATATACAGTCTGTGGTTATAAACAGCCTCAGGTAGAAAAAAGTATGTTCTCAGCGCGCAGCATCCCTGTCTAACTTCACCCCAGTTGTGAGCCAGCCTCAAACTCTGCCTCATAATGTTTTTAGCATGCTAAAATTAGCACTATTAAATATCAGGTCTTTGTCAGGCAAGTCACTTTTAGTGAATGATTTCATTGTCAAGGAGAAGCTTGATTTTCTGTCTTTAACTGAAACTTGGTTGAATGAAAGCCAGCAAATCAGCTCTGCTAACTTAATAATTTTATTAGTGAGGCCAGAGCACTTAAAAAGGGAGGCAGAGTAGCCTCCTTATTTAATGATGTAATGCAAAAAGTTGTCATATCGGAAGTTTGACTCTTTGAATATGTTCGTGTCAGCTGAGATCCACCTGTCGAGCAACCTCAGTAACTACTTCTATGCCCCCTAAATATAATCCACACTTTTTGGGTGACTTTTCTCAACTGCTGGCTGCTGTGTGTATTAATTTGGTTGTGTTCCTATAGTGGGTGCATTGAACATTTTAATGAATGGATGTGCCATTTTCTGCAGCTTAACAGAACAACTGAAATAATGCACTGGCTTCCTATATGTCAAAGGATAGATTTTAAAATATTGTTACTTGTATATAAAGCGCCACATGGTCTCGGATATAAATACATTTTGATTTACTTCAATACAATATGATGCATCCAGACCCCTCAGGTCATCTGGGACAGGTTTGCTCTGTGTTCCCAGGATTAAAACCAAGCACGGCAAAGCAGCTTTAATTTCTATGCTCCTCACCTGTGGAACAAACTCTCTGAATACCTGAGGTCTGCTGAAACTGGTAACTCATTTAAATCAGGGCTTCAAACATTATTGTTCACTGTTGCTTTCCAATGACTTTTTTCACTCTCTCTCTCTCTTGCTCTTTGAATCTCTTCAAGTACTTAATGTAATTTTAATGTCTTATTATTTTTCTTATCATATTTCATGATTTTCCGGGCCCCTGTAAACCACTTTGAATTGCCTTGTGTCTGAAGGGTGCTCTGCCTTACAAAGTAAAAGCATTAAGAACATTTGATCACATTGGCCTGGTAGTGTTGTTTTAAACTTTATCTCAGAGATAAACCTGTCGTCTTCACCTGGAGGTGCACACTTTAAATGAATCGAGACTAGCTGATTTGTTTTGCAGTGGAGGGGCAGCTCTGAGGTCCCTGAATTCATTGCAGATGTGCGCTTTGGTCCTTCCTCCCTCCAGGCTGCCGCTGGAAATCTGAGCTACTGTTGGAGTCATTTCCAGCTCGTGCTGACAGCGGTTTGGAGGCAGTACTACTTCCTGTCTCCTCTGTGGGACTGTGTAGCCCTAACACAGAGCACTCTGAACTCGCCGTTGTTATGGTTCACATTGAGCCCTCGGGCAAAAGAAAACAAAGAAAAGGAAAAGTACTCTTCATACCTCTGAAATAATGGTATAATAGTGATAGAAAAACAGTCTCTCTTTAAATGAAACATTTTTATTTGGCATTATTTTCTTGCAAAAAATATAAAAAAAAAAAACCGCAAGCATCAAAGAATCACATGTACAGTACTTAATTTACACACATTTAGAAAAAAAAACAGAACATAATGTTCAGTTAACTTGTTTTCCCACTGATGAAAAATCCAGAACAAACAAAAAGTGTATTTAAAGTTTAAACTTCAACCGAAAAGACGAGGTGCAGATTAACGGGTCAAATCAGAGATGCTTGACTGCACAGGCGGTCGGTGTTATGGCTTTGTGCAGCTTCTCTGACCATTAATGACAGCGTCGTCCTGCACACGAGGACACTTCTTGCCTGAGGACGTCCTGTACCTGGATATTTATACAACTTCAGCGCAGTGGTTAAAAATAAGAAAACAGAAAACATATCACTACTTTGTTAATGTTGCAAGTCATCTGGGCAAATGTAGCGCTCTCAGCAACAAAATGTCTCTTTTCACAAAAACCTACACGGTGAGCAATCAGTATACATCATATTCACAACAGGGGCCGTGAAGGGAGCGCTACCAGTGTTCATGCATGTTTCAGATGATTTACTAGCCTATAAATACACTGTTTTTTCCTAAGCATCCTTTAAATTAGCTCCAGTTTGTGCCTCTCATCTATTATCATTACATTCTAATAGCTGTTTTTACTTTTAAAACATTTACTGAAAATATTTTAAGAATCTCGAAAGACTAAAAGATCTCAAAAAAAAGGTACACAATATGAAAGATTTTAAAATATTTTTTTCCAAGATGCAACTCTTTGTGTTGTGTTGTGGGGGTGGAATAATGTAAGATAATGTGAATCTTACTTTGTAATGGAACCTTTTTTGGTGGTTTTTATTTTCCTTTTACTTTTTTTTTTGGCTTTTTTTTTTACTAAAGGTTTCTATCATCTAATCTTATGCTGTATGTCAAATTATATTATGATATTTTACAATTATTATATTGTTTTTGAGTGGAACCCTGAAATATTAGCATGTTAACAAGCTGATTTCTCTTTTTAAAAACTACAAAAATCCCAGATGTTTAGCTGTGACTTCAATGTTTCACTAATCGAATGTAGTGATAATACACGACAAACTGAGGGGAAACTGTAGAAAGACATTCGATGTTTTGACCTTCTGCAGCTGCTGCTGTTAATTCAGTTCACTTGCTTGAGTTCAGTAATCCTTCACAGAGAAGAACATCCGTGTGTTTTTGTGTTGTTGTTAAAGATTCATGATAGATTTATGCAGAGCAGACTTTTCAAATCAATCTGCAGTAAATCATCGTGGCTGGAATACTTAAACTTTGAGTAGAAGACTAAATGTTTCCTGTGATGGATTATCTGAGTGAAGCAAGTTGCAACAGTCTGCCAGCTGCTTCTCAAACTGAGCAAAACTTAACTGAAACATCGACTCTAGAAACAGAGCGGTCAGCAGTACGGCGTGTGTTTCGTAAGTAGTAAACATCAAAACATACACAAACACTGGAGCGCTTCTTCGGGCCCAACGAGCTCTCAGTGAAAACAAAGAAAACACACAGAGCAAACCAAAGAAACAAAACAAATTCAGTGTATGATGCAAAAACAGGCACAGCAGATCACTAACCTTTGACCTTTTCACCTTCAGTTACAGTCCAAGGCCACCACTAGCAGGTCTGTACACTACACCTATTTACAAACAGTACAAGGGCTTGACAGCAGTTTGCTAAAGAAGGTTGCCAGTGTGTCCAAGTGATTTTATGATTATCCTGCGTTTCAAGCATTTTCCCAACCAGATAAGACATCAGTTTTGGAGGAAACGCCCCATTTTTCAGCATTTGGTGAATTTCAAAATACAAACATTAGCGTCAATCAAATATCAAAGTGAAGCAGACACACTGACAAGCCTTCTCTCAGTGTGACTGAACCGACAGTAAGGAGCCGCCACAGAGGAGCAGCCGGCGTTTGGTCTCTGACATTGTGTCCCGTCTCAAAACTCACCTGGACCCATGAACAGGGATCAACATGCACATGACCCCAGACGCTACCATGAAATGAAAATCTGAGTGCCAAAATATCTTAAATAACAAAATATATATAATATATACACTTTCATTGAAAAAAAAACAAGGTGACGGTGCACGTGAGACACCATCGTACGCACACAGAACAACAGCTGAGAGCTGAGCACAGTTTGAGGAAACAGTACAAACAAAAACTGAATGTCGAGGAAGCAAACATTCATTCGAAAGAAAATACACATCTGTACATACATACCTGTGTGTTTGAGTGTGTGTAATTTGTGTATGTGTTCCTGTGTAAATCTACTGAATACTGCTGAGAACAAAGCATGATGGGGGAATGTCCGGACTGTGAGGTGGTGTTACCCTGCAGGTCTCAGATCAGTGGGAGCGTCACACACACTGACGGACTGCTGGCTTCATGTGTCCTGCCTCCTGCTGTGCAGCATTACTGCTGGACCGTCAGGGACTTTACTGCAGGGGACAGAGGAGGACATCCATGTTACACCTACATGAACACGCTGCCTAGTAATTATGGCACGACTAATGATCTGTGATCGGCAATCAAAGGAAAATTCCTGTTTATTAAAGGTAACAAAATCCACCCGACAGCACATCTAAAGCTCAATAATTAAAGGGTAATCATGTTTTTTTTCAACCTGGACTCTATGTTCCCATGTTTTTTTGTACAAGTGAGTAATAGGAACACAATTTTTGGAATTTCTCCAGTACTGAGTGAGAGCTGCAAAGGCAAGAGAGGCTGCAATTTAACCACCCAAGGCATGTTTGGACCATCAATTCATGTGCACTCAATGTGCTTCTTTTAGTGACTGAAAGGCTCTGATTATTATTCTGAGTGTCTAAATATTTATAGAAAGGATCTCTACAGAGATAAACTTTTGGTCAAAGCATATGATCCTTTGTGTTTAACCAGAAACAGCCTCGAAATTGCAATCGCCAAAGCCACCAGACTCCACTCAAATAAACAGCAATTTCAGCTGGTATCAGCGCAGCATATTTTCACATCTAACTTGGTGAATTCAGAGTTCATTTCAATCAAACCAGAGTTGGTGATTGCTGGAAAAGTGGAAAGACCAAAAAAGACGTTTTTTATTAGTTTTATTTCGCTTCTGTCGACTCTGAATGAAATGTTCTTAGTGATAAAATTACTGTTTATTTAAATGGAGTCTGGTGAGTTTGGCGTCATTGATTTTAGGGCTTTTTCTGGTTAAACAAAAAGGATCTTACTCTTGAAAAAAAAATCTATCTTTGTAAGCTGGAAACAAAATAGGCTATTCACTGTGCTGACCTGTGTGACGTTAATAAAGGCATTCAGTAAATTAAAGAAAAAAAAAGACAAAATATTTGAAGATTTCGCAATGCGTTGTCCAACTCCCCATGTCTTAGCAATTCAACACTTTTGAAAGACTTTTGATTTAACATTTACGAATTTAATGCCTTTTAAGATGTTTGAAGGATCCGTGGAAAGCCCTGGTTACACTGCAGCGCTCTCAGTAAATACTAGACCAGTTTATACAATTGTTGTTCAAACTTAACACCTAGACACAAACACATTGGAAAATAGGGTCCAGATAGAAAACTGTAACTTTCCCTTTAACACATTATATATTTGTCAAGGTGCTGGTTAGTGGATTTTGTTGCCGTTGGACAGACAAAAGCTAGCTGTTTCCCTTTGTTTACAGTCTTGGTGCTAAGCTAAGCTAGCTGGCTGCTGGTGGCAGCTTCATATTTAGCATACAGACATGAGCATGAAGCACAGGACATGAAACACATGACTGCATATATCTATTTTCTCATTTAACGCACAGCAAAGAGCAAAAGCGCAAGAGAGCAAGCAAGCACGTTTTTTTGGAAAATGTCAAACACTGAAAACTTGAAATTTCTGGCCTGAAAATCATTAAAATCAGTAATATAAATTTGGTAACTAGATACTAAAAACAACCAGTAAAGCCAAGCAGGCAGCATTAAAGCGCTGGAGACAATACTGAAAAATATGGGAGTATCCCTTTAAGTCGCTTGTATCAGCTTGTAACATGTCCAGACATCCTCACATCATCAGATATGTTTTCTGCGTGCTAGCAGCTGGCGCAAGTTTATTTATAACTATTAAATTATTGATGGAAAAAGCCCCTGCTATTAGCCCACATAAACATTACATACCCAAATTTAAACCAGCGTCTGTGAAGTTACTGTGAGCAGGATGTCCGACTCTGCATTTCCTGACTTGCATCTATGATGATTTCTTTCTCCCTCAGGACAAACTTTACTTTTAACTCCACAACTAGGAGACTAAAGCAGAGAAAACTTTGAGTCCTTTTTTTGTTAATGTGAAATACTGTCATTGTATTCATCCAGCCACAATAGATACCTGGTCATTAGGGCCCTTTTTGTCTCCGTTGACAGCCTTTAGGAGGACGGCTTCCTCATTCTTTGTGTTGGTCTTCATCTCCACGACAATGTCGTCTTTGGTGGTCTTCTCTTTGGTGCTGCTGACAGGCACAAAAGGTTGGCTCGAGGAATTTTATAGAAACACAGGTGACTGCAGAGGCACTTCTTTTAGCATTTAGTTCATGTTTAACATTGACTTATTATATCCAGCTTTAAGCTTTTCTTTATTCAGTCTGTCTATATTTAATTTTGCATCAACATCCTCTGAATACCCGAAATACGCTGACATGTTCCTCTTTCATTACTTTAAGCCAACAGAATAAGGCTGACATTTTATGTTCTTGTAATTGTCTACAAATCCAATAAATTAGTCCGCCTCTCAGTATTTTCCAACTTCCCAAACCCATCTGTGCAACTCAAATCTTAAAAGAAAAAAAAGATTTAAAGATGTATACTTGTATTTAAAAAAGAAAAAGAAAGTCCAGTAATTTATTTATTGGCTGTGCACTGCATTATTTAACAAATGCAGATTAATACTCATTCGGAGTTCAAGTGAATATTACCAGAAGCAGGATGGTTTAAGAGGTATGACTCAAAAATAAACTACACTGCCCAGATTCATTGTAATGAACATGGGCACTGATGGTATTCAAAGCGCAGGAGCTACAATTTTTTTGATAAAGGTAAAATATGTCACCACAAACTATTATAAATAAAGCATTGTGGTGCTACAGAAATGTCTACAAATCATATTTCAGAATAGGCAAGATGCTTGTTTGAAATAGTCTCCAGCAAAAATCACATGATCATCATTTTCATGTTATTCTCAGTGAAAATGAAATGAAAAAATTACCATTCCCACTAAAGTCGCATTTGCAGTATCTGTCAAAATCGTCACAAATTTTTTTTTTTTTTTGCATATCATGCTGCCCTTGAAACCTGTGTTAATTCTGACAACAAAAACTATGACTTGACTTGTTCAGGACTAAAGCTGCAGCATACAGTGAGTTCAGTCAGGACTACTCAAAGGGGTTACTTAAGTTCAAGTTAACAGAGAAAGAAGGAAGTTGATATCTGGGCCCATTTTGGATGTTTTACTGAAATTGATACCATCGAACCACGCTTTCCATATTCTTAATCATTCAGTCTGTGTTTTTCACCAGATAACATTTTATGTGAAACTATTGTGTGTGGCTAGACTATATATACTGAAATTTGCTGCATAATCTGATAACTAAATAAAGATAGCCAACTGTTGACTGCAACTAGCATCAAATATGCCCAAACCTTTAGTCAAAGAAAACAGAGAGGTTTTCTTAACTAAAAAACTACTCAGATCTAAGACTTAAATAGGCCTAAATTATAAAAAAGCAGACCAAGTTAAGACTGCATGTCACTCAGTGCAACAGTGTGGCCCATTAATGTGTTTTAAACAGCATTAGGACAAAAATTGAGCTCTGCAGCACAGAAGAATGAGATTTATCAGCTCTGCATACACAGACCTGTTAACGGGACCAAAGTTGTGTTATTCTGCACACGTCAAAGGTAGATCTGGAAGACAAGGTACTCACATCTCCTGTTTCCCTGAGCGTCCACAGGGGATCTTCCCCTTCTTATGCAGGAAGTAGAGAACGCTGCCGAGGACGGCCAGCAGCAGCAGACACAGTATGATCACCACGATGATCACCCCACTGCCCTCAGCTACACACACGCACACGCGCACACACACACACACAGATCAATCATGTTAGCGTCAGTTCATATGGTACCTGCTACTTTGACAGCAGTGCAGTTTAAGGATATTTGCAGCCACAAAAGACACAAAACAAATATTTTTTCCTGAGCGTACAGCTTCTGGACAAAACACTGCATTCTGTGACATTTTAAAGGGGGTCTTTGCCAAAAGTACACATAAAGGTCGCTTCACTAGTCTTGCGGAGAACTACTCAGCCTGTGAAAACAGTTGCAACTGTTGCATAATGTATTCTGTGATCTCTGGAGGAGCTTTGTCGAGTCTTGGAGAACGACCCAAGCCAAAAGGAAATAAGGCCTAGTCCAGTCGACATGGGTATTTTTGAAAATGGGGTTTTTCTCTCCTTTGTTCTTAAACAGAATCTTGTCAACACAAACACTGTTACAAACAGAATTTCTGTCCAAATGAAAATCCAAAACCACAACTTCTCAACTGACTTTCTCAAACTGTTCACCATGTATAGAGTTTCACAAAAGGGTCAGTTTTTAGTGACCTAAAACAAGGAAAGCCCAAAATATAATGGCCAAATATGACAGTGTACGTTTGTACTAGGTCTTTTTTATTTATAACAGAAAGCCTGCGTTACAAACTGGCAGCACAAAGTTTTATAGAACTGTCATGTTTAAAGGTGTTCATCAGGTAGGAAAGGACTACAAAGACGTTACAGGTTGAATTATGGGAAGTGTAGGATTCAGTATTTTTTCAGTTTAAATGGGACTAAAAGTTAGAATCTCTCGGCCTTTGCTTCTCTTAATCTGTCTTTTGCAAGTCCCCCGACTTTAAGGAAGTGCATTGCTCAATGACTGGAGAACGCCTTTTAAAACAGAAGATAAGGGAACACCTACTCTATACCTGCACATTGCATTATTTAAACTTTTTCTTTCTCAAGTGGATTATCTAACAAAGTCCATTTTCTCATGCATAAGAAATAATTAGCTGTGCGTGAAATTATGTCGATTATGTATCAGTGTTATTAAAATGGAAGGAGTGCAGTAGAATGTCATTTATTTTGCGCAGCATCTGTGACCCACTCCTTAATAACTGACTTTACATTATCCGCCCAGAATGAAAATAGTTTTTTTTAAACTGCTTTTACTTTCCATTACAAAGAGGTTACACTTAATATTCATACCCTGCTACTGAAGTTCATTTTGTGTCAGAGGCGAGCAGTATACTGGTGGGAAATAATATAAACAAAAACATTTAAACAGGGTTCCCACACATTTTCATGGACAACATTGCAAGCTGGCATATATGATGGGAGAGGTAAAATGCAGGGCAGAAAATGAAGAAATGTTCTTGCTGGTGAAAAAAACCTTGTCACACATCAGTGCATATTAGAGCTATGTTACATTGACAGCTACAAAAAATACATTTGGTTAGGTTATCCACCAAAGACTGCAGCAACATTTTTATTATATACAACAAAATTCCATGACTTTCCCCAAACTTTCAATGATTTTTTACTAATTACATGGCTTTTCCAGGCCTGGGAAATGTGTTATTCCATAACTTTTCCAGGTTTCCCATGACAGAAGGAACCTCGTTTAAAGGAAAACAAAGCATATTTGTCAGACTACTACAGTATTTCTAAGTCCTGTATAATATTCTTATAATTACTAACAATTGGTGTTTTTTTTGTGGATGGAAACAACTGCAAAATGTTTTTTAGCCTCCCAAAAAAGCAGCACCTAAAAAAAAATCATTATCAGTTTAAGTGTACGCTGTATTTGGAATATTTTACCGCTTTACCTTACTGTTAGACAGCCATTTCCATCATTGAACTGAAGCCGATATGCTGACCAGTCAAAGATTTGACCAGTTTGCGTGTTATTTTGTGACTTTAGGAGCCAAACTAACATTGTGTTAACAGCAATATATGGGTTTATAAGTAACAACAACATCCTGAAGAAACATCACATCACATGGGAGAAAATTTTTAGGAGAGCTAGAGAATATGGGAATACAGCATTTTTTGAGTATAAAACATAGATACTTTGACCACAATTAGAATTTCCAGATTTAAATAAATCAGAACCGGTACTAAAAAACTACAAAATAATATATCAAAACTTAAATAAATACATAAATGCGGATGCCCTTTAAATACATAGTATTAAATAGTCACAGTCATATTTGTGCTATGGTCCTCCTAAACTGAATTACAGTTTATTTTGCCGGTAATGATGACAGAAAGAATTTGTAAGAAATTGTTGTACTATTACTAACCCAATAAAAATCATCAAGCACATTGCTCTAATTCCACAGTCGTATTATCTCAGACATGACGTTATCACTGTCAGCTTTCAGCCCATTTTGTGGATTTTATTTGCTTTTCCTGCACCGAATTATCCAGATCAGCCTTTCGAATATGCTGACTCCACAAAAACTAATAGACTGAGACGGCGTCACTCATTTTATGATTCTGAGTGTCATAAAAAACTGATGCAATTCATTCTTAGATAAGGTCTTCCACTGCTTGTTAAATGTGTGTAGGAAGCTTCTACTCTGAGCGACTGTGCGTGTGTTTAAATACGGCCGATAATAACCTCAGTTAACAATTCGGGGACTTTTTGACACTGTTGTTTTTAATGGTCATGGGTGAGGGGGGGGCTGTCTGAAATGTTTTTATTTGCCCATTGCATTCCCCACAGGCTAGTGAAGGTTTTAATGGTAAGAAGTGACTGCTCAGATAAAGTCAGAAAATTTCCCTGTAATAATGCCCCTCTTCATACTTTCCCGCAATTTCACCTGGTGTGTAAAAATCCACAATAAAACATAAGACCGTCTGGAAAAAGTCAATAAAAATGAGACACCTATTTATTTTTGTTTGTTTAACAAATTCTGGGAAATACAAATAATGTTTTTACCACTGCAGAGCATCTGGTCCAAATATTATAACTGTTGGCGTGCTTGGATTTGCTGGTGTTATGATTTTTCTCTCTGCATCAAACAGAATATTTAATGTGCCCACAGGCCATCCCAAAAGATCTGCTGGCAAACTAAAGACAGTCCTGCTATAACGTCCCTGTATGAACATCATGAATAATGTACACAGTCCTCCAACCCATTCATTGTGACAGAACTTTGTCTAAAAAAGAAACTGAGCTGAAGAGAAAGAGACGTTTTTAACAAGAAGAGACTGAGAGCAACAATCTTACCGGGAGAGAAGGGAGCAGCCGAGGTGACTCTGGGAACTGTAGACAAGAAAAAAATGCTTAATATACGCACATAATTAATGTGCAGCTTTAGTGATTACAAACAATCCCTTATTCTTCTGGAGGTGTGATAGAAGGTGTAATAATACTGGCTTCATCCATCTGCTCTCCGCAGGTCACCAGAGGAGTCACAAGAAGGCTTAAAAAATGTTTTTAGGTACAAAGAAATCTGTTCGATACAGATACAGCTTGTGAGCAAACTGGAATTAATTAGAGTCCCAACTTTGCAAATGATCAGTCTTTGCTCGTGCATAGTCTGACATTTTAAAAAAGGCAGCTTATGTATTCAGGACAAGCAACCCTCTCGCTCATGATGGTCATTAATTAAAGCTTCAAACGCAAAATAAGTGTTTGACTCCATCACTCATGCAGGAGAGAGCAGAAAACTCTCTTCTTCCTTCATGTCATTACTTTAAACTCACTGCAGCTCCTTCAGAGAACCACAGGCCAAATATTGTGCAAACAGTCCTGTCACATTGAAATAAATGGAAATTAAATGGGTGAAAAGATGAAATATGGCCTTTAACATGACAGAGGGATTTTTCAAACTTGCACTATTTAAAGGCAAACGTTAGTGCATACTTCAGAAGATTAAAAATGATGGTTACTATGTATTTCAGAGCTTGAATGTGGATTTTCTTAACAGATTTTTCAGTGGGAGAAAAGCTCTTACTAGCTTTGATGCTGAAAGCCTTCACTTCGGTGCCCATGTCATTGGAAGCGTTGCACACAGCGCTGATGTCCGAGGTGACTTTGACTGACACCACGCTGTGGGTCATGTGCTCGGTGGCCTTGTTCACCACTTCTTGCCAGTTCTGTGAAAACACACAAACACACTTTACATTTCTCTCTCTACATCAGCAAGTATTTATTGTTTGAAAAATGATGCTCATGGGACAAAGTGCGCTCCAAAATACAGCTGACCCTCACAACTAGCAAAACTATGAAGTCTATAATCAAGCTGCCACCACTGTGACGGCACAGTGCTTGATAACCTGCAAAATAATATTGCACAGTAATGTATGACAATGTTTACTTTTTAACAGCTCTGTGTGCGTATCCATGTGACACTTCACTTTTACTGTTTCACATGTTCCTTTTCTTTTTTTTTACATAAGAACATTTTGTTTGACTACAATACTAAATATCATACACGCTCGTTCAGTTATTTATTGATGGTATTGTTGTCAATATTTTATATATTATAAATACTGTTTTATAACTTGTAGATGTTAGATGTTATATACTTTATTGTTTTGTTGTAAAGCACTTCCTAACTTCGTTTTAAAAGGTGTTGAAAATGATTTATATTATATTTTTATTTATAAAAAACCAAAAAAAGCAAGGCAGCGTGAGTATATCTATATAGCACCATTCAAGTCATTTTTAGGGGCACTGAAATACGCTAAACACAAAGCATTAAGTAAACAGTAGAATTGCATTACAAAGAAATGAACAGATGAATTGGCAAAGAAAAAACTGTTCTACATATTCATATTTGTCTTTGTTTACCACCAAATGCATAGTATTCCCCTTTTTTAAGCAAAAATGTATAAGTCAGACTTATCAATGTGTGAATTTAACAGTTAGCAGTGTCTTTGGGTGTAGATTTGTTTTGTGTTCATGTTGTGACGCTCTGAATCATCCAGATATTTCCTGAAGTAAAGTTTTCCATCTGCTGAGCTTGTAATCTGGTTTAAAGGTCCGTATCAAAAAATATTTCTTGGGAGAGCGCAGACATTTTGCTAGAGAACACAAAAGTTTCAAATGTTCCTCTCATTATCTTCACTTGTCGACTGATCATCAGCATCTCAGACCAAACTAAGGTCTACTGAACCGAACGCTGCATGATGAGTAGCATCTTAAATCCACCTATCAGAGCGAGTCAGAGCGGATACCTGGCTGCCGATGATGTTCCAGGAGATGCTGGGCTGTGGATGACCCTGAACCTCACAGCTCAGGTTCACCATCCTTCCTGTCGCCTCCGTCAGCTGCACCTCCTGCTCCGCTCCTACCAGCTGGGGACCACCTAAACACAAAGACAGCATAATGTGTTTACACCAGAGACATGCACATGGATGGGGATGGCATTTTGTTTAAAATTTATTTATGGGTTCAGTTCCAGCTGAAAAAAAAATGCTGGTTGGATCACGAGTGTTGGATGATAAATATATAAGAATAAAATAACAGAACAGTATGTCTTTGCTCCATCTTCAGCACCAGCTGGAAAATGAGAGGCTCTTTGATTAGGTGAGTTATTAACTAGCATGTTGACTGGTAATATGTGCAGAGAGCAAAAACAAATTTAATTAATGTTCAATTGTATTTCCTGAATATTCTTTGTTTCGAAATACATTATATAAAAGATTATATTGTTGGGTCTGAACTGGATTTTATTGAGCAGGTCTTACAGAGGAGACAACCCCACCAGCCCCCTCCACTCCCTGCAGGTGTTTCAGCAGAGCTCCTTCAGCCACAGGTTGATCCCACAAGCATACAGGACTGAATGCTGCAGAAAGACTTTCCTGCCAGCTTCCCTTATACTTTATAGTGATCTTAAATAACCGCTGTTTTTAATTTTGCCCATCACATTTTTGATATACAACATAGTATCTATTATTATTATTATTATTATTATATCACTACCTTAGTTTCCCATGTACGAAATGTCCTAAAATGATCATTTTAAACGTGCTGCCTAACTAAATTATTCAAATATTACACGGTTATATCGGATATAGGATTTGCAGATTTTGGTCAGGCTGCAGATCTTGTGTATTTGAGGAATTTATTGGTTTTCTGTGCAGGTTGCAGGGTCAGGTGTGATACTGCAATTTGCAGTTCTGGTTCAGGAGCGGGTCTTGAAAATAACATGCATTCAGGACTCTGGTTAATACCATCAATTCAATTTCAACATTTCGTGTCTGTTTACCTGATGTGTGGATTAATTCGAGATAACATACATTTCCGCAGCACTCGTCTATCAGTTCAGTACATCAGAGTCATGTCATACCCACCACCCTACTGCCTTTTATTTTCTTTTCAGCAGAAATACAGTTTTTATTCGTTAATACAGTCCAGTCACTTTTTGTTGGATGTTAAACTACAGTCAGAGTGAACTTGACACTTCCTGCACAGATGCTTCAAATTAAAAACCTCTCAGTGGTTTGACAGAGAACAGTCCTCCTCTTTCCTTTCTGGTGGGTTTTTAAAGGGAAGAAAAGCTGCACACTCTGCAACTTTGATGCAATTCTTTATTTGAAGCTAAAAATGGACGTTTGGCACAAATCCAAACTTAACGTGACACTTGCAGCAACAGCGGCAGGTGTTTCAAATCGGAGCTCTTATGCAGAAATAGAGTCACTCAGGAGGCCATTCATAACCAAGAAAGGCATGTAACAAAAACACGGCCATATATTTTAAAAAACAATGAGATCAAACCACAGAAATACAAAAAAAAATCTACACAGAAATACATTTGAGGGCTTACATTCAAATTTTAAATGTGAAAAAGGTGATAGAAAGAGCAATTAACACTTCAAGATCTTTCTGTTTTATTGCATAATTTCCCCATATGCAGACTTTTCCACTTAAGCCAAGCACTAGAACTCTTTTCGGTATTTTAGAATATCTTTTACCTGAATTGTCCTTTCCTAAAAAAGGTGAGTAAAAGCATTCCTAACAAAAATTTCTTTCTGTTTTATGGAGAAGACTCTGGAGAGAGACCATTATTAGGAAACTTCCCTTGGCAGGCCAAGATGGGAGTGTGCGTAGTTGCAGCAGCTCAGTACTTTCAGTGAAACAGCATTTTTTATACTTTGTGTGTGTTAAACATACGCACATACACATAAACAGACTGACAGATAGCTGCAATGCACTGTTTAAAGCACATGCACTTTATATCATACAAAGACTTGAGCTACAATCAACTTTAAACCTGCTGCTGCCATTTATTTATTAACATGTAAGACAAACTAATTATTACTATTATTATTTATGCTTCTTAGTAATTGTAACCTTTTAATTTCATCAATATTTGTGAATTGACCTTGTTTGTATCTGTTTATTTAATGTTTTATTAGTTTTGTGTGCAGCTGTCAGCCTGAGAGTAACAAAACATAATTACGTTGTACTACAATGTAACTACAATGACAAATAAAGTGTCTAATGCCTCTGCATCAGGAGTACAGAGAAGTTGGTGGAGCGGTGCAGGGGATGACTGACCTTGGACGATGATGTGGACAGAGCCGCTGGTGTGCAGGGCGGGCAGGGAGGGAACGGTCACCTCACATATGTACTCTCCTGATGTGTCGTAGTTGGCGTCTGTCAGGTGCAATGTGTTCCCCGTACCCACCTGCTTTCCATCCTGCACAAACACACACACACACACACAGAGGTGATGTTTGATATTGAGAATGGACAATGAACCTGTATTAGTTAGTGGTGTGGCTTTAATAAGTATGGCAATGTAGACCAGTGATGGTCACTGAATTGGATGGTTTCCCATTAAAGTTAGCACATTCATGTTTCCCAGAGGTTGTACAGAGCCCCTGTGGTGAGAAAAAAACAAATGGAAAAAAGGAGACTTTTGCGATCTCCCGAGAAGTGTTTTAAATGAGACCATGCATGAAATGAGATAACAATCGCTCTCACACTCCGTCTGACTTTGGGTGCAGATCTGTACTGATATGTGCTTATGTTGTCATGTGCTTAACCACGCAGACATTTCCTGAGGTAAAGCTTTCCGTTTGCAGAGCTCATTATCAAAGTTGTTTCAGAGCCACTAGACTGATGATGTGACTGACATGAGGGTATTTAACAGTCACCACATCTACTGATCTAGGCCATATTCTAGTTCAACAAGCCCTTTGCATGCTGCCCTGCTGCAGGTTACTCTAAATATTTCTCAAAAGAATATAGCAGTTTTCTGAGGGGTTGCAAAATGTTCTTCAGAGAAAGCAAAAATATTTATTTTTTGTTGCCACTCATCTATTTTGTCCTCCCTCTCAACTCAGACAGAGGGTGAATACAGATGTTCCAGCACAGAGGAAAATAAAGTGAATTTTGACCATTAAAGAACATAATACAAATATGCACCTGAAAATGGCATAATAGGTCCCCTTTAATCTTACATCTGTACTAATGTCTAACGTACCTTGTACCAGGCAGTGGATGTTTTCAGGGAGGACAGAGCGTTGCAGGTTGCAGTCAGATCTTCTCCTTTGAGCATAACTTCTGAGTCTTTAGGTACAACCACAGCTGGATCCAAATCTGAACACAACACGGACAAAATGTAACACAGGAGACACAAAGTTAGGCAGAATTAATTCAATAGTTTAAGTTAGTTTTGTGTGCTTATTGCCTTTCTTTCTGACCCTGAAATGACATGATCAATATTAATCTTACGTCCGTGCATTCAGTACAAAGCTGAACTTAGAACGTGGTTAGCATAGCTTCGTATGAACACTGGAGGCTGAGGGAAACAGCCGGCATGGCTCTGACCAGAGTGAAAAAAAAATGCAAACCAAAACCTCTACAGCTTACTAACATGAAGGATCTCCTTTGTTGTTTCTGTAAAAGTCTGTTCCAAATCTATCTTGTGTTATACCTACGTGTTTGTTTGTGTGCATATTCATGTGATCATTTCTTACAGTGCACAGTGAGCTGCATTTCTCCTTTGACATCAGAGTGGCTGTCGATGTCCAGCGGGCGACACTGGTAGATGCCGCTGTCTTTACGTGACACTGGTGGCAGCATCAACACATCGCCGCTGCTCTCCAATTCCACATCCGGCTCCTGTAACAAATACTCTTATATGAAATCTGAATCCATGTCATGATCACGAGAAAGTCAAGACAGAAGTTAAGATATGTTTCTTGTATTAGATGTGCTTTTAGGAGAAACGTTCTAAAACATTTCCAAAAGAAAAAGATGACTCAAGATTTCTTTGGTGGAAAGAGAGTTTGTGGGTGAAAAAACAGGTGGTGATTCAAACCCACCAAATTTTTTGGAGTCACAAAACTTCATGTCAGAGGTTTATGTAAGTTACAGAACATTTCTCGCCATTTTTTTCGCCACCATGGTAACATTTTACTGTCTACTTTCACGCCTGAGATCTTGTGACAGCAGCTACAAATGAAGCCAAAATTTACATTGGAGTCCATTAGGGCGACAGACAAAAATGGTTAAATACAAAGTTTAAACAAATCCTAAATGTTTAACTGTAGTAACCAAACCAAGTTAGGCTACTCAACAGTAAGAATACAAGCCACAAAAATATCTGTTATATTTTTCAGCGCATTGCAAAACCACGATTACATACAACTATTGTGAGTGTGTTTGCTGTCACTATCACGGCGCTCATAAAAATATCTCAAAAATGTAATAATGCACCCAGTTTAAACAACTTATGGATTGTTAAGAATATTTTGTTTGTGTTTCTTTATTTAGAAATTGCAATTATTTTGGCAGAGATAATCATGACATTAGATTTTAGAATCGTCTCACGCCTACTCCTAAGTCATAGTTACAGCAGGAGCCTACCGAACGCCCCAGACTGCCTGGTTACTAAAAGTTAAAACGTCAGTCAGCTGAGTTTTGTCCGCACATACAATGGGTGTGTGTCTGACATGGGAATGAGTCCTACCCATGAGCCCCGTCAGCGTGGCCTCCGGTCTCAGACCCCGGCCTGGATCTGCAGGGTCAGAGCTGACAGAGCCTTCTCAGACCTTGCACACTCATGTCTACATGGGGGCCCTGTGAGCTCTGCATATCAAAAACATTCCCAACATGTCTCCTGTGTGTCACCCATTCTCTCTCTTGGGGACTTTTAGGGTGAGAAAATGCCTCCTATTCTTACTTGTTCTCTGTTGAAAATGAAGGGCGGCGGGGGGTTGCCATCACCCTGGCAACGCAGCTCCACAGTATCCCCCTCTTTGACCAAGCCCTGGGGCGACTCCTTCCACAGCTCCACCATGGTGGTGGGGTCTGGACACACACACACACACACACACACAAAAACACAAAAACACACCAAATCAAATTAAGCAGGCTTATTCAGCGAGCTGCTAAAGTCACTTTACACGGCCATTTCCATAACGCTGACAGCACAGACTGTTTGGCTCTGACTGCCACAGTATCACTAATAAAATGGTTCAAACAATGAACCAACAGACAAATAACACATCTGTTAAAATCCAATATTGACAATTACAAGATTTAACCCTTTGAAAACCAACGTCGCATAGATTCTTGCTTGAGTAAATTTGTATTTACTGATCTAAAATAAAAACACAAATAGCTACAACATTCATTCTTTTTCCAGCAGAAAGCTCAGGCTTCTGTTTTCTCCGTCATCACATCGTACACTTGAGATGACGTCATTAGGCAACATTACATTTGGAGCAAAACTGTGCAAAAATGTTTGGCATCACCAGAGGAATCAATGATCAGTCTATCATAACTCCTTTGCACTCTGCTCATATCTCAAAAACTAAGTAGTGTGCATAGTTTAAACAACTTATGAATTGTTAAGAAATTATTTGTTTATGTATCTATGTTTAGAAATCTTATGGATCAATATGTTTTGTGAGCTTATTATTTCATTAAATCTGTTGAAAAAAGCTGTCAAGTTTTTTTTCATGACATAATTTCAATACTTTAATCAATTATTATGATTTATTGGCTTACATAACCATTTAACCTAAGTCACGCAGATTTTAGCGAGATGTTAAGCATTTGAAGATTTTTCCAAGAAATGGCATCACAAGGAAAAATACCAATGAAGAAACTGGTGGACCATTTCTACTGCAGAGTTCAAAGAGTTAAGGTATACCTCAGCAATTTCATATTGAGACAGATCAAAAAAGTTTGGTATGGTTTTGTGCCAAAGTTTAAAGTATTTTTCATGACAACTAAACTGTGCATCATGTGTAAAAAAAAAAAAAAAAAGACAGAAAAAAAAGGTGGAACGCTCTTTTAAATGACACCAAAGTACACCCCAAATCAAAACCACATATTTTATCTCTTACCTGTAGTGCTATTTAGAAATCCAGATTGTTATGGTGTGAGATGCTGAGTGTTGGAGATATCGGCCGTAAAGATATCTGTTTTGTCTTTAGATGACACTCAGCTTGTGGTGCTTAAAGCGACAAAAATAAAGCTGAAAAACTCAACAGCAATGTCTCCTTAAGGAGAAATGGAGCGGCATCAAAGCTGTAAAATTGTAGTTATGGACATTAGCCATGAAGTATCAGGCAGTGCCAATTTTCCTCCATAACTACAGCACCCTTAACTCCAGTTTGAGCACACTGAAGAAAAAAAAAAGCAACTTGTAACTAAACACCCGAGTGCTGGCTGTAATTTTATGTGGTCCACTTGGCCTCACAGCAGAGGAAACACTGAACCGAACAAGCTGAGGTCCCAAAGATGGAAGAGCTTTGCAGCAACTATTCTGTGTGAATTACTGTCAACTGACATGATACAAACATCAACGATTGTCAGCCATTGATCAGATCGCTCAATCAGGTATAAAAAGGCTCAGCGTTTACTCACAGTGAACAGTGATGTTGATGCTGTTGGACTCCACTGTCCTGATGGCTCCCGGGACAAAAAAGCTGACCTCACAGGAGAAATGGGCATCCTTGTCGTCCTTCATCACCTTGTACTCCAGTGTGCTCTGGACGGAGTAGAAGCCGCTGGACTCTCGTGTCACCAGGATCAGCACGTTCACATCTGGAGTATGAGAGACAGTATGAATCTGTAACAATGGACCACAACCAATACTGATCCCAGATTAAAGCAATTTTCACACATGAAGGACCAAAGTGCACAATGAGAGGTAACAATCTTCTCCTGTTTCAGGTTTAGTCAGACTTTGGATCGAATTATTAATCATCCAGCCGCTCACACTGAGCTCTCATTATTATAACCAGGGGCAGATGTAGTGATTTGAGGGCCTGGGGCCACAGGCACATTACCTTATTTTCAACCTTTCTCTTAATTTAACATAAAATATCCCTAAAATAAGTCTTCAGTTAACTCAATGATAGTAAAAAAGTCCCTGAAGGAAAAAGATTGGGAACCACTGTACATGGTGCAGCCATGTACTAGGATTTAACCTAGACTTGTTAAGTGTGTATTAAAATATTGTTTGTCAGACAAATTGTAAAGCTCTGGCTGACCCTGCACTAAAGCTGTCGTGGTGCCCGAGCACCTATTGTTTCAGGATGCGATGACGCATATCTACATTGAAATAAATGGATTTGAGTGTACCATGTGATATGTGTCTGGGTCCTTCGACTCTTGCGATTCTGTGAGACCGAACCATTGGCCTGCTGACATGCATACAGCCAGGCTTGTATTCTTGCTGGTTCTGGACAAAATCATATTTTCATGTTCATATTTTATTTCTGGTAGACCAACTGACCAACAGACATTTCATGTCTGGAGCCAAAAGGCTAAAATATCCCAGTTTTCTGTGGACAGAGTGGTTCCTTGCTGCTGTTTCTGAGAGATTTATGGATTTCACTGTTTCTAATCACAGTGCATAGAAAAGATTTCCCTGTTCCAGAGCTGTATCAGTATTTATACACATTTTAACCAAAGAAAACACTATAGTGTTACAGGTAGACCCTCTGAGACAGACACATTTGCACTTACGTCCTGGTGCAGACATCAGCGGCGTGTTGTTCTTGTACCAGGTGATGTTGGGTTTTGGGAAGCCGTTCCGAGCCTCACATGATGCAACCTGGATGGAAAGTCACATTGACAAATCTTTACTATCTTGAAGATGGTCATTTCAGCAGTCTACAAATACTCGAGACAAACTTGTCGAAACAGACATATTGAACTGGTTGACCTCAGTGTCTAAGATAAAGTGGACTCACCTTAGATGGCACCTCATTCGTCACAGATATTCCACTCAGGACTCCCTCGATCACTGGAGCCTCTGGAGGAGCTGAACATGGAAAATAATCCCTTCAGTCTTTTATAATCAACATAGTGAAACATTAAGACTTCTTTTAATTATTATCATTATTTCTGCCACTGACAAAGTGTTTAGTGAGCTTCCTCACCAAACACTCTGAGGTGAGTCTTGCCCTCGGCGTTCCCGGCAGCCAGCCCGTTAACCTGGCAGAAGAATTCCCTCTCGTCATGAAGCTGCACATCCTGGATGATGAGTTGAGTTCCCTGCTGGTCTGAAGTCACCTCGATGCGACCGGTGTAGTCCGTGTTGTTGTCCACCGTCTGCTGACTGCCGTCACCGTAGAAGATCCTCATCCGCGAGCTGTTACCCACAGCTCTCTGCAGGGGGACACACAGGGGACACGCTTTCACTCAACTCTTGGATATAATCATCTAATGAGAAAGCGTTCCAGAAAGAGTCAAAAATTAGTACATTAATTAATACAGGCCAGTTACTGTGCAGACTCCCATCAGTCACATGACTGAGGCTAAAGAGGGGAGGGTTGAGTTAAAATCGAGCAAAGAGGAGCTGATGGGGGTACTGCTCCAAAAAAAGCAGGTCCACTCTGCTGTTTGACTGTGTCTACGTGCATTGCTCATCATTTTCATTTAATATTTACATGAATTACATGAAGTCTGTGATTCAATGACTAAGTAAATGCCGCCACTTAGTATATTACACATATTTTATACACTTAAAATACTTAACATACTGCTGTTAAACAGTGGAGCATACTTTTACATACTTAACACAGCATTTTACACATATTTTACACATTCTTAAAATACTTAGCATATGAGTTTTAAACATTGTAGCATTTTTTTTAGATACTTCTTTCTTTTCATACTTATTTCTACTTTCTTATAACTCTGTATGCTATGTATCAAAATGACCATAATGTATCATGATTTCCCCTCTGGGATCAATCAAGTATTTCTGATTATAATTAGAGTCTTGTTTTGCATTTTAAAGTGATTAATTTGTATATTAAAATATGGGTTGTGTCGTATGTTTTATCATCCTAACGGCAATGAGAAACAGTGGCATCAATCAAAGTAACTGATGTCAAAACGTCCCACTTTCATATTTGCAGTTGGTCATTCTTATGAGTTTGAGCCCTGAGTCACCATATTTGTCCTTTACAACTGTCTAGATTTTTTAACCCTCTTGGCTAGACTTTATCCTCTTATTTGATTTGACTTAAAAAAAAAATTTTCTTCCTTTCAGTGGACGATATTACAGGAAATAAAAGTCTGATTCTACAACTAGAAACAGAGCTTGGCCCCCCTGAACATAACTGGTATTTTTGACTTTGAGGGGGCAGCCCTGCTCCACACATGTGCGGTTGGATAGTTCCCGACAGGCAGTGTCAGTTTTCGCAGCGGGTCCAGCACTACTCACCACAAACCACTGGATCATGACAAAGCTGGGCTCGCTGCTGGCGTCAGTGAAGCTGTACTGGCAGGCGATCTTAGCCGAGTCACCCAGGTACACCTCAACACTCTCATGCATAGTCAGCTCCACCTTGGCCCACGCTGAAAAACACACAGAGATGCACATAAATCAACGTCATGCTTTCTGCAGGTACCGTGCCATGGTGCCATTATTATTCATGAACCAATTACAGCCATAAAACAGTATTAAAATCAACATAAAAATGCATTTCACTCTGACTTTGTTCTCCCTTACCTACATCTAATTCTAAAATTGACCCTCAACCCTAATGTAATTCTAGACTGCATTGTGTTTGGCAGATGATTGACTGCAGTCCCGGGCCAACCTGGAGCCAGTCTGCCATGTTAAGCAGAACAAAGAAGAAAAGGCTTCTTGTCCACATGGCATAATTTTCATCTCCCTTCTGCCTGGCTGACTGTAACCACAAAGCCACATCTTGGCCAGAAAACCAGTTCCCTAGGCATCGTCGGGAGAATGCCGGCATGAGAAGGCCAGCCAGTTTGACACTGGGCTGTTGACTCAGAGAGCCAAGTGCTTTTTCAGCCATTTTGGACTTGGCTGCGATTAACAGAGGGGCCAGTTCACACAGTGACAAAGAAGAACAAGATGGCACAGCGAGTCTGTTGTCTCAGTTTAATCTGGTCTGGAGTTGTCATTAAAGATGGTAAAAGATACGTCCCCTCATCTCCCTTTTTACAGTCAGGTGTCACAGTGTGATGTTCAGTCTCAACGTAAATATCTGTTTTAGTGCAGCCTGTTTCTGCTTACACTTGTCTTTTTTTGTCTTCAAGACTTTTGTTCAGAAAAACAAACAAATTCAGAACATCAATGGCTTCTCCCAGTATGATCATTGTGTATCTGATTCAGTGCTGCACAGTGCAACAAAGGCCTACATGTTGTGTGTGCCACCCAAAAACCGGTCAGTCTGATGAATGAAATTACTGCAAAAGCAACCGTGCACACAGCTTTGTGCTGCATATGAGACAGAGCAGCTTGTTTGTTTGGGGTGAATCGATAGAGAATTGCTGTCCTACTTGGTAGTTGTAGTCTATTGAGTGAAATGTGTTTATAAAAATGCAGCGAAGTGATGATACAGACATTGCACACGAGACACATATAATGTGGACAAACAAAGTCTCTCTCTCTGCTATGTGCACAAATATTAATGATAAATAAGTTAAGATATTTAAAACAATGCACTATATTCATTTGAAAGGTCATGAAAAATTACTTTTTAACTGCACCAACACAGACACTTTAATAGTACATACTACAATTTTGTGGTTGCTGCTGTAAAACTTTGAACCTCTGGGGGCACTCAGCAGCTCATCTGGTAGAGCGGCTGCCACATCTACAAAAGTCTATGTCCTTGCCGCAGCAACCCCGACCCTATACTGCATGTCGTCCCCTTTCTTCCCCCCTTTCACTCAAGTGCTATCCTGTTGAATTAAAGTTAAAAGCCAAAAAAATTATCTTTAAAAAAATCCAACTCTGTGTCATGTGCAAGAAAATTTCACACACAGCCCTGCTATTTTTTATATAACTTCTCATTTACATTCAATTTTAATGACTTTTAAGTCCTAATATTTATACAATTGCATTTAAGACATTTTAAGACTTTTTATGGATCCTCAGACACCCTGCTTACAGCAGAACTGTCCATGTGATTTGTTTTTAACTGTATTGTGCATACATACATTTAGTGTTAACAGACACTGAGGGAAAAAAAAAACTTGGGATATCCCACATTTTGTTTTGAACCATTTGTTGGTTTTTCAAAATAAAGGAAAAACAATTAAGTGGGGCGAGACCTCCATGTTCTCATATGTTTTCAGCGTTGGTTGAAACTGACCAAGCATGAAAAGAGCTTTAAGAGTCCAGTTGCCACCCTGCTGCCCCCATTCAGCCGGCTGCTCCCCCATCACCACCCTGTCTGCAGCCCCCCCCCCCTCCACCTCACCACCACCAATCATATTCACAACTTATTTTTTTCTTTCCGTCCCTCCCTCCTCCGCCTGGGCCTGTGCTCAGCCAACCATTCCTTCAAGACAACGGGCGCGCCATTGTTCCCCCACCTGGGTGGACCAGATCTTCCCTCAGACACACACGCACGCACGCACGCACGCACGCACGCACGCACGCGCACACACACACACACACACACACACACACACACACACTCAAGTCAGCCAAAAGATGCTTTTCCCTCCTTATACTAAAGGTTAAAATCAGTTCATCATGTGCTGAAGTTGTTTACCGTGACCAGGATGATGTGAGACGGCTTTGAGACAAGAAGCAGATTACAGAGACTGGAGAGCAAAATATGTCACAGAAGTCAGTGTAAAAAATGTCGTGTCTCTTTGGGGCCGTGCTGCTAACTTTTCAGCTAATCCGATTAGCTCTGGGGGGTTGCTGGGGATTTGGCTTCCAAAGCCAACCTGGGACCGGTCTTATCTGTTCCTGTTGTGACTTTATGCTGCATGGACTAAAGCACAGGCACACATGACCCATGATCTATGGACCCTGACAACCAAAACTGCCGCCTGTGGATGTGTGTGTGTGTTTGTGTGTGTGTGTGTGTGTGTGCGCATATATTTGTGGCTGTCTGCTGTCTGTGTCTGGGTGATACAGAGCTAATTCATTCAGGAAAAAAAAACTCCAGAATATTTGGATGTGTTGACAGGATCAGGCCTGTGACTGGACAACAAGACCTCAAATGACTGGTCAGTCGGAGGGATAAGCGACAGGGGGGAGGGCAGGGGGAGAGACTTTCCCAGTTCAACAACAAACACAATAACATTTCAAACTGGAGATGAACTTCTCCTCTGGTAGGAAAGGTGTTTACAAAACCATTCATACATTATTATGTCATTGTTAAACTAACAGTATGACTGCGATTAAAGGAAGCAGTACTGGAAATCATCTTTTCATTATATATTTAATGAATGGGCATCATTCTTTTTCTTTTCCTTCATCCTTCTCTCCTTTGTGATTCAGGAACTGGTTTCAGTGCTGCCATTTTGCCAATCAGCACAGCAGGGCTGGGAAACGTCTGAAACTATTGCCAATACCAAACATATAGGTGCCAATTCCAAAATTAGTGTGTTTATACACGCATGAACTACCAGTTTATGAGGCTCATCCCGGTTAGGCTGGAGTTGCTGTTAACTAAGCGTACACATACACATGATGGCTGCCACGTGTCTCCTGCATCGGTTTGGTGCATCGGCGGTGCACTTCCTCAAAAATTAACACGACGCGGGCACGAGATGCAGTATGTATTTAAACAGCAGGGGCGATGTGGAGGCAAAACCAATGTAGGAGAGTAAACAGCAGCGGGGATTACAAATGACTGAAAGCACGAGAGATGCGTATTACCCATTGTCCCGACAGGCTCGATTTAGAGGCCACCGACATTGTCGCTGCTGTCCTCTTTTCTGCCTTTATCTCATCATTAACATGATAGTAACTTCCTCGAGTGTCGCTGTGTCTATTGTTTAATACCACCCATCCGGTAGTTGCATACTGCCTGAGCTCTCTCGTGTGCCCTCGAGACGATGCATCCTAATGACTTTTGTGGTTTTGAGTGAAAATGTCTTGACAACAACAAATATTAAATGCAAAGAAATTTGGCTAAGATGTTCATGTCCCTCTCAAGATGAACTGTAATAATGGAGAACTTGTGATCGTGATCAGACCATTTTTTTGTGTAAAAGATGCTGACTTTTCTTTTAAATCACAGAACACTTCTGTCTCTTTCACCTCCCTCTCCTCCTCACATCCTCAGGCTTTGGGCTACAGGGCTTCAGGGAAGACTAAAAGCAAACAACTTTCCTTGAAATTAAGACCACATTCCCCATAAATACCGAAGCTTCCACAGAGAAGCCGGGATGTTGCTGCTCATGCTAAAGCAGGGCCTTGACTGTTTCTATGTAATGACGCTGCATTTTTGTTAATTCAGCTGGGGGCAAGACAAATCTCACCTGGTGCTACAAATTAATTCTTGGAAATGATCTTATTTGTTTAGAGTAATTACTCTGAAGTCTTCAAATTAACTTGGTAATGATACAGGCTGTTAAACAGCACTTTGAACCCTTTTTAAAATGTTTACAGAGAAGGCGGAGTGTGTTAAAAGGGATACAGACTAAATTAGACAACAAATTAGTTTCCTGTCCTTCTATTCAAGGCAAATAGAGACAGACTCACACAATGCTCTCACAAAACAAATCAGACAATAGCAGACATAATGAGGGGGATACGTCCAGGACAGCTTCTGCATACAGTCGCTCATTATCTGCCTAACACACAGACAATACCCTCAGACGCTAACTACAGTGGTCACCATTATTGGCATTCCTATTCGATTACGGCTGTCAGCTTAAGTCTTTAGCAGATCTGCAGCTCCAACACTGATAAGAGCCCAAATCACCTCTGACACAACAAACCGGCCTCATTTACTCACCATAATCCCTCACATGCCCAGTGAGCCATGAAATGAGGCTGAATGATTCTGAGAATATAAAAACGTCCTGTAAGAAGTTATCTAGAAACTCACACGTCCACTTAACATGTCAGGCTGATTTTGGGGGAGATCAGCGGAACATAATTAAAGGTCTGGAGTATTTTCATTTGATGTTGCCACAAAAACACAGTGTCTGGGGTCTGAATTAGGGATGTCAAGGATGAACAATTTATCCGTTAACTGCTATGAATATTTTTCGATCAGTTATGCATGTAGGTCTATAGGTTAATTTTGCTACTCCACAGTTGACTGCACTGCGCACCCCTCTGATCTGGTGGGAGATAAAACCCGTCTGGCCGTGTTAACATGCGGAAACACAGTGGCCCACCTTCTGGCAGTTTTGCCAACTTTTTGACTTTATCACTTTATTTAATGACTTTTTAAAACCCTTTTCATACATTAATGTCAAAAAAGTGACTAGAGACAGAGTTGATTTTCTAAGTTTAAGTTGATGTTTTCATTCTTTGGATTGATAGTGCAAGAAGAGGTGCACTATAGTATTGGCGCCATAGCTCTCATGCCATTCAAATATTTTGTTGAGGATTTATGCCGTTGAATTTGCAATGTTTTGATGTTTTTATTGATGCGCAATGACTTGACCAATATGCAAATAAGCGACCCTTCGTCGCTCTGCACTGTGCACTAGCTAGGCTGAGTGTGAGCAAGCAGGCGGTCATTAGACAATTACCACTTTATGTCATTTAGCTTCTTTTTTTCCCGTAAAAGTTAGTCACCAAATAATGTGTGTGAGGCTATTGAAATCCAAATTAACTGAAATGCACAGCCCTTGCTTAAATATTCACACTGAATACAAGGAGAAGTTCAAAGAAGCAGATACACATTATTCTGCATATGTAATGTCACACATTTTCCTCCACATATACATTCTAGGAAAGAAAATCAGCCTTTTTGAAGCAACTTATGAGGAAATGAAAGAGACGATCAGCGTTTCAGACTTTTTCAGGACATGGTGACTCTGAATAAAAGTTGTGCGTGGACACTGAGTGTCCCTCAGAGAGCGGAGGGTGTAAAAAGCTAGCATGTAAGTGTAGATGACAGGGAGGAGGATTTCTCAATACGCAACCCCGGTGTGGTGTCGAACACCTGGGGGACTCTGTGTACCGCCTGACATCAAAGAGCACAGACACACACTTACTCGCACACACACACAGTGAAAGCATACAGCTCTACAGTGGAGATGAGAGCTCCTTGTCCTTCTGATGCGGCTGTGCTTTCAGAGGCAGCATCTGGCACAAATCTCCCTGCAGCCTGTTCCCTGGGTGACAGGCAGCAGCACTGAAGGGTCCAGGATTTATTCTTTCACATATAGAGATAAGGAAGTGCTGCAAATCTCCTCAAAGGCACAACTTTATGCATCAGTGAGCCTTCCCTTTCATGCAGCAGAGCATATCACCGCTCCAGGTCAGGACCTCGCACAGAGCCCTCCATGATCACTGTCAGCGGACTCGCTCAGGTTAAATGTAGCGGGATGACACTGACTTTCATTCACAGCGTTTTGAACTGCGCAATGCAATTTTGACAGGACATTAGTCAACTTTTTCACACTTGCAAATACAAGGTTCCTATACCTTAAGGCAAGCTAGATTCAAGATTTTTTAATGCCATTCGAAATTAAATTTAAGAAAAATCTTATATTAAGCAAAACTGAAGGGGAAAAAAACTTTACCGACATCAGTAACTCAGGGTTAGGGACAATTTTGGCAAGAAGTTTATTGTATCATAAAACATTACTTTTTTTGTCTTGTAGCTGAGACTAAGGTAGAACAGAAGTGGGAAATACCTGGGGGTTGTTTGTTTTGTTTTTTGGTGGCAATTTTGTAAATCTCACTCTGCATGTTTCACTAACTTGACTCCTATCATGCCAAGTTCAATTTTTTTTGTGTGCATATAATACATTGAGCCTGATACGTATTGTTGTAACCTAAATTTGGTTTAATGCCAAGTTTTATTTAATTTGCACTCATTGTCCTCTGGGGTACTGTGACAGCTATCTAGCAGACAGTGGACCTCTGCCATGATCAATGGCCAAAAACAAAGTATAGTATTTCATCTTGATCTGCGTGACGTCAATGTAACGTGTATTCGTAATTTTAATATATTGGGATTTTACAATGCAGTGTCAGAGAAAAAAGATTCATAAAATCTGATTTCCCAAGTCCTGGCATTTTTTTAGAATTGTGAAAGATTGATTTAAGACATTTAAATACCAATTAATGTCATATTTGTAGATTCCTGAATTTAATTCAAATTCAACTTTAAATACTTTTCGAGGATCTGTGGCAACCCTGACTTATTTTATTAGTTTCCTGACTCCAAACAATCCTACATGCAGAAAGGTAGGTGCAGTGGTGGAACTGAGTGTTTATGAGGATCAGGTGGCACAGTGCACGTTTGGTGCTCATTTGCAATGATTGCACTTGAATGTCTGCCTGGATAGACCACCTCTTGGAAGTGAAATTCTTAGGTTTTAGTTGCAGATGGCGCACACACACACGCACACACACACACACACACACACACACACAGTGTCATTCCAGATGATTTAAAAATGTCTGGAGTTGTGCTCACTAATGAAAAAATTGACCATTAAGAGGTTTGTTGGCAGGATGAAGAATGTAGAAGCCACCCTCCTATATAACTGTCTACCTAACTCTCTCGCTCCATGGAAAAATCAACAGAAAAATGGGACTGATCCAGCGGTACAACTCTTCAATCAGATCAGACTGCAAAGCCCTATGAAGAAAATTTGTGATTTTGGGCTATAGATCATATATTCAGTTTACTCTTGTGAAAAAAACTGCTCCTGACAACTTTGATACTTCTTGTGCACCGGTTGTTGTGGTCTGGTGGTGGGATGGAGGATATTTCAGGGGTTTGCCAAAAACGATCACTTTGTGCACACCGAAAAAGACGTGCATTTTGCTCCACTGTTCACTGCAGGAAATACAGTATTTTCATTGAACTAGGTTGTATATAAAACAGAAAGATGCAAAAACGTTTCAAATTTGGGCTATTTGACCAGAGAAAAAGCACTTTAGCATTCGCTTTTGATCAAGCTGTAGAAAACCTGCGACTACCAAAATACACGGCACCGCGCCAATTAACTCTCCACCCAAATCATTTGCACTTCTGCACAGTGAAAGAGACATGCATGCATTTTGCTCAACTGTGCTTAAAATGTAGTTGTGACTGTGTAGACACTTTGCTGGACTTCACTGGCTTGGTTTCCCACAGCTCAGCTGTCATTTTGTCCTTGACTCTTTCTTCCATCTATACTTATGAAGCAAGTCATTTTTTTTTTTTGCTTTAACTTAACAAGATTTGTCCCATTGAGATCAAAGATCTCTTTTAGAAGGGAGACCTGGCCAGCGACAGAGTTTCAGCCATTACCATAAAAGCACATAAAAGCAGAGAGATTTGACTCACATTAAAGTGATCAGATGAAACATTTACACAGACAGCGTGAACTCAACAGATTTCACCCTTTTTTTTAACTCATTCAAGGTCACCATGTCTTGAAGCTTTAGATCAATCTGTAGATTGTTCCTAGAGTGTGTTCAGAGAAGCTAGAGGCTTTCTTTCTCACTTCAGTTCTGATCTAAGGCACAACAAAATGCAGAGAGTCCACTGATCGGAGAATGTGATTTCCATATTACAAGTTCAAACCATCTAAACTCAACATGGTTGAACTGAATGTGTCAACAAAATGGAATCTGTGTTTCTTTTAGGAAATCTGTTGAGACTTTACTGACATCTTAACTCTCAAATGTCTGCCTGCATTCCTGCTCATGACATGCAAAACATGTCATCATGCTGGGAATGTTTCTCTATTGGTTTTACGGGTTTAACTACATCCTCCAATCTCCAGCAAACAGTCCACCATCGCTGGCTTTTAAAGAATTGCTAATCATCCCCGCCGGTTAGCAACTTCTTCAGCAGCTGCATTAATTTTTCATCGTCACACCCAATGGGTGAGACTTCATTAAAGGAGCAACATGAATGTTTTATTTATGCTTGTATCTGATGTTCAGCAGTGAGTGTGGTGTGTTCCTCTGCATCTACTACCCATCAATGGACCCCCTCCAGAGCTGCCGGGCGCAGGCATGCAGGTTGCTCCGCAGCCACAGGATGGCTAATTAAAGGTCAACAGGCTAAACACTGTGTCTACATCAAGGGGGGGCGTTTCCTTTAGCTATCAGCAGAAAAAAACTGATTTTTTGAGAGTGAGCCAACGGCAACACATATTCCTAAAAACTCATTAAGAAGTCATGCGTACCATTGCTAGAAACTCGACCCAACAGCCAAAAACATGGAGATGCAGCATAAATTTATCATCTTGTAACTCTGTTTTTCCAGAAACTGGCTCAATCCAACTGTAACAACTGTGGATCAATCATTATCTGGTAGCTGGATAATGAAGTACAGTAAAACTTACTGAAGCTAATGTTTGAACTGGGAACAGCCTCAGATCCACAATACAGAAATACCCGTTAAAGAGATATTTCACCAATTTTCAACTAGCTTTGCATCAAGCAATGTGAGTAGTGTGTGTACATGATCTGTGGTAAACTTTCCTGCATTTAACCAATACCTACATATCCCTCCTCACCAGCCGGTGAAATTTGGGGCTGCTGCTCAAACTGCAGGCTATACTTCTGCATTTACGTACTGCCCGTGATCGCCTGCCATCAGCCGCCACCTCAAAGAATAAACTGCTGTTCAAGAGACACAACTGACCCTCCCTCTCTCTCAAAATACTACATGTATTTTACGCATTTTAACATATTTTAATGCTTTGTTTCGCTGTAATGACGACAAGGGTTAATAAATAGGAAGTAGGCACTACACTGCTTCTTGCACAGTGAAAACAGATGCCGAAAAAACAGATCAAACAGTAAAACTAAGCAGCACTGATCAAATCCAAACGGAGAATCTGTTACCGAGTTGCTTGCTTCTTACCTCAAATGTTTTCAGAAACATGTATTAGCTTACAGTTTAACTGTAATACCGGATCCGGCCGGGCATCACTGTTTAACACGGACCGTTCCACGTTACGTCACCCACCAGCGTGTAGCATTCTGGTAGTTGTAGGTTTTGTACCTCCTGAACAAAAGTGTCCTCTTTCTCTGTTTTCTATGGTCATGAGGCACCAGTTTGAGATGTATTTTTTTGTACTGCAGATACAGCCAGTGAAATACCTCTTTAACCACATCGCTACAGTTCTGGGGAAACACAGGCTAATTCTGTTTGGTTTCCATTTCAAACATAAATATCAATTCAAGGACATGTGATTGGATTTCCTTCCGTTTTCTAAATGGATTGGCATGTTTGGACAAAATGCTAACCGCAAATATGTAGCACGTCCTGACCTATCAAGAACTGCAGGCATCATAACAACCAAACATAAGAAGCTTTGGAGCCATTTTCGCTGATTTATCTAACATTCAACAGCATGTGAAGTGATCTCATTTCACTCAAGGTGAAGAAATGACATTTGGAGGGAGACAGAACCTGGAAACAGCAGTGATTTCGTCTCTGTCTCATATTAAAGTGGGTGAAAGACGAGACATTAAGGTAAGAGGGGCCAGGTATGAGGCCTCGTCTGTTATTCTAACACTATAAATAGGAGACCTTTTTTCCAATCAGACCTCTGACGACAGCACGCTGTACTCCAACAAAGGCCTTCTTATCCCCGGCCCTGTGGTCATCATCACTGTGCTGAAAATCCTTGAAAGCTACAAACTAGGTGC
Source organism: Plectropomus leopardus (assembly GCF_008729295.1). NCBI lineage: Eukaryota > Metazoa > Chordata > Actinopteri > Perciformes > Serranidae > Plectropomus > Plectropomus leopardus. The sequence goes on from NC_056475.1 coordinate 9,417,921, forward strand.
CAACTAAATCAGCTTTCCCTCAACCATCCAGCAGAAAGGGCCAGAGATAATCACTTCCATTTCAATCTCCAGAAACTAAAGAGCTCTAATAACAAGTCACTGTTATAAGACCATTTAACATATTCAGTGCAAAAAATGGCACTTTTGCCTTTACTGGATAGTTGACAGTGCAGATACAGAAAAGAAATATGTAGAGAGTGAGGGCTGTGGCATGAAATCTGGCCTTATATAGACCTACTCTTGATGAATTACCTTACAATAGCCGCATTTCCACTGCCTGTTTAAGGCAGGAATATCACGCTATTATGCCGCCTCGCTTTTCTGTATATAGCGTATGATAGTGGAAACAGGGGACAGACTGGTCTGATCTCTGAGCTGAGAATGGAGGTAGTAACAGTGCCGTAACCAGCTCTGTGTACAACCTAAAGCCGAAAGGACGTGACCATGGGCGGCATGGGGGTGACATTTGGGTTTATGTGTGCGACCCACTGTGGGAGGTTTACAAAGCAGCTGTTAGCAAAGTGGCTAATTTAAAGAAGATCAACAGTAGTCGTAAATGTCCACAAACTGGGAAAACAATGAGATTCAGGAGCTCCTTACGCTTCGAGCGGAGGATGAGATCAGCTGCCATATAACAGAGACGGTAAATGACTGTTATTACCATGTTATTATGTTATGTCATTGTTATTGTTTACAGAGCATCGTCATTGTTATATGTCACACAAATATCACACCTCTTTCGCAGAGACAGATGCCATTTAAAATCACACACAGGAGCAGAAGGATGCCTCTGTTTTTTTGGTTTTGGGTAAAGCTTGTGTATATGTTACAAACAAGGCTGAAATGATTCCTTAAGACGTTTGAATTAATCCTTTACTGCAAATCACCAGTGCACATTATCTGCTCCTAAGCGTCTTTAATCCATAGAACCATATACTGTGTTTTATATTGATGATGTATTTATATTTCTTTGGCGCAATGCACTACACTGTGGATACCTGACGTGAAGAAGACACCTCAAAATCAAACACCCATGCTCGAAAAACAAAAACTCAGAATTTACTCAGCACAATAGCATGATGTCATCTGCAGCATATCAACAGAAAGCATCAAGTAGACCCAAGAGAAGGTGGTATTAACATTAGCCCCCCACTGGATTGCCATAAACATTGTTCTGCTTCCCTTCGTGCTGCCCGGAGCTACCCGCTCATCAGACCAAGGGGGTCCCCGGTTTTCACGTCATCATGTGGGCTTTTTCCTGCAGAGGAGCAGGGAGCTCCAGGCAGCACAGAGGGAAGCCAAACACTGATCATCTGCACAAACTTCCACACTGAAGTTACACAAAGCTGTCTGAAAAATCAGCAAAGTTTCCCTTTTTAAGAATGTAAATCAACACGGTGACTGATTGGGCTTCTTCACAAACTGACTAAGCTAATTTATGGACATAATCACAGAAAATAAAATGCTGCAGTCACGTTGTGAAAGCCTCATTCATGTTATTGAGTTAGTCACACACACAAGAAAACACACAAACACCAACAGCCCTTCTCTCACAGCGATGCATCAAATCCCCCCAAAAGCAAAATATCAAGTGGTACAAGTAGCAATTTGAGCCTAATTATTGTCTGTTATTAATTTAAGCAATAAAAATGTAGATTTTTTAAAAAAAGGAATCCACTTATCCGCTCATTCAATAGACCTGTCTTATTTTCTTTCATGTGTATTCACTATTGATCCCTTTGAAACCTTGATTGACATCAGTTCTCTTGTGCTGCGTTCAGACACCATTCACAAGTGATTTGAATCTTCGGCTCCTGAGCAAATTGGTTTGGAAAACATGGGGGAAGAAGGAAATGATCAACATGGCAAAAAATGTCCCACAAACTGCAAGAAATTAAAAAGTTGACAAGGAAATTACCTAAAAAATTAGCTTTAAAAAAAGGGGGGGGGGGGGGGATAATTAACATATTTAAAATTATGTTACAAAAAACATTTTTTTAAATCTTTTTTTTGTTTGTTTTTTTACTTTCTTTTTGCTTATTTTCAGGTAATTCTTTGTAACGTTTTTTCACTCTTTTATTTTTTTGCTAATTTTTGGTCCACATCTTAAGTCTGTTCATCAATGGATTCATCGGCAGAATAGTCAGTTACTAAAATAACTGAAAGCTGCAGCCCTGGTTACAATTTTCAGAAAAATAGAGTTATCACTTCAAAAAATTAAAGGAGCTGCTTTAACTAACATTGCAGCACAAAGCAAACAATAAAGTGAACAAAAACAATACGATGTATGATTAATTCCTCCGGTCTTCATAACCAACAACGCAATCATTTATGCAAACAGGCTGCATCTATTTAGTGGGAACGTTCTCTTGATTCACTTTGTACTTGATGAGTCGCCTGGGTTTTTTACATAAAAATCGTACACAATTAGCTTTAATGGTGATTACAAGCTACGCCTCTATCACACACACACACACACACACACACACACACAGAGAAATCACAAACACTTCCATTGCTGTGAACGTGCGTTTGCCTAAAATTTGTTTGAACTCCTTTGCATTGTTTTGTGGGTCTGTGTCTGTTTGCATCTGACTGTATTAGCATTCGAGCTGTGCCTGTCCCACAACAAAGGCCTATTTGTGCACTCCCTCTCCTTTTATCCTGTCACCCAGACATGAGGCGAGCTGTCGGGCGAGCATGCCACACCTAATTCACCGGGATCAAAATGGCATCCCCATCCCACCCCCCAAATCCCCCGCTGAGAACCTTAATGCTCTCAAAGAGAATATCAGAGTGATCACAGGTGCACTGCTGTGTTAATGAGGAAGAGAGGCTACTCCCTGCGCCCAGACCAGTCCTACTACCCTCCCCAAAAACACACACACACACACACACACACACACACACACACACACACAGTACATGATTCAAAAACTGTGTTATTATTAAATAATAATTTCAATTCCAATTGCAGACCCGCATATCAAAGCCCGTCTGAAACCCATAGTCCGATAACCACGCCTGCTTTCCGTAGCGTCTGGCCAGGTGTGAAAATGGGCAGAGCGCCAACCACCTCACAAACTGTTGTCTCCACATTCCTGTTTCTACAACTGACCATATGATCCCAACCATGCTGGCAGCGGTGAGAGACGATGTGACAGAAACCTGGATCACGTCCAGCTGGATGCAGCAAATATTGTGGGTCAGAGACTTGGAGAGCCAAAGAGACCTGAAGCTGTTGGCACACGGTGCAACACCTAACTAAGGCCACATCAACACTAATGCCTTTCAAAAAGGCGTTTAAAATGAAATTCATCTTCATACACCTGAACATTTTTGCGTAATTTCAGCAAGGATCTCTGTCTATACTCAGAAGCCTGAAAACACACATCACATGACCATTCATGTACACTGGGCATGCGAATTCCAGTGCAAACAGGAGTCGAGTCACGTTTTTTTAATCCAATCAATGGTCTGCATACATCGATTGTACATCAAACTAAACCTAAATGCAGTACCTTCAACTGTGTTCGGGTTTAAAAAAAACCTCCTTCAACTCCACCAGCTGCTGCAGCACAGCCAACAGTTTCATTGTGTTCAAGGTCGGCTCTGTGAAATGATTTTTAGGCAACCGTAAATGAAACATCATCACGGTGTGTTTAAATGTAACATCAAGAAAAAGAATTTCAGAAACTGTTGAGAAACTTCAATAATACAGTGGTTTGGGTGAGAAATTTGTTTCCCAGCAAAGTAAAATGGATAGTAGAGATGGAATGATAAAGTGTTTAATATATTATCGTGATCTCTCATCATCTTACAATACATAATTAAAACTACTGATGCCAAAGTTTAAAGATAAATATTTATGTCAAAATATTAAAATTTTATTTCCTAATCACTAAAAACATGACTGAAAGAGACCGTAAAACCAGTTCTGTTAAAAACGTGTTGTTGCCTTGTGTTTCCACAGAATAATAGTAAAGAATCGATAAAGACTCGGATTGTTAAAGAGTCTTGATAATGGTATCAGTATCAATAAAAATAACTATCCCCATTGCTGCCTTCCAACACCAAAATCTAATCAGTTCATTTTTGAGTCCAAGTGGACATTTGTGTCAAATTTTACAAGAATCCCTGTAGGTGTTATTGAGATACTGCCTTTACGAGAATGAGACAGAAACGAGGTCACACTGACTTTGACCACCAAAGTTTAATCAGTACATCCTTGAGTCTCAGTGGACAAATCTGAAGATATTCCCTGAGGACATTCTTGAGATATCACGTTCACAAGGATGGGACAGACAGATGGACAAACGGACAAGCAGGCAGGCAGGCAACCCAAAAGTGGCAAAGGTTGCATCTTCAAATTGCTTGTTTTGCCTGACAAACAGGCCAAAATGTCAAAGATATTCAATGTAGAACTCTTTCACACATTCACTGCAAACCTAAAATTATCTAGACATTACCCAAAGGAGCTGTATGTGAGAAAGCAAATCTCCGAATCAGTTGGATCAGACAGTAAACAGACTTTATCCAGCCAACTCCCTAGTGTAAAGTCAGTGTAGTGTCCGATTGACCCTGTTTGTGAACAGAGTGGGTCATTGTTGAGAGAGTGGGAGTGTTGATGACTTCCTCCACAGAAACGGAAGAAAACAAATGTGGAATTTGCATCCTGTCCTGCCTGCTGAACGTACTTCCCAGGTAGGGAGTATTTTCAGCTTCTGACACGGACTATCTTTTGTTATGTGCTACATTTCTGAAAGGGCAACTCCAGACATTTCCAGACTGATTCTGCAGACACGGTGAAAAACAGCTTAGTACTACAGAGACAGAAAGGCTACAGAAGTACACACTTGAAAAGCTAAAACCATTTTTGGCAATTTTTTGCTTGAAAAAATGTCTTGGAAAAAGTGATGTATAATCAAAATAGTTGCAGACTAATTTTCTCCCAATAAACTATTTGACTAATCGTTTCAGCTCTAAAGCCTTGCAATTAATTTGGATATTACATTTTTTATGATTTATTAGATTGGGTGGTAAAACGTTACATCCTTTAAACCCTTAACATAATTAAGGAAGTTTTCCAGATCAGAAAGCCAACAGCAATTTGGATACTTGATTCAAACTTCTGCCGAATACATAACACTTTTACATAAAACAAACTGTCGTCACACTAACAGTTTAATAATGCCACTACGCTTTTAACCATTAATACCAAAGAATGGTCTAAAAGGACCATGTTGCACTTCTGCAGACCTATGAGTCTTTGTTCTCTCAAGTACTTTTTCATATTTGAAGCTGTGTCTGATCGGGCGTGCACGTAGCTTTTCTGATAGAAGAGGAAGATGAAAGCACCGATGGGTATGCGAGGGTCCGTAAATGTATTACTGGAATTTTATTGACCAAATCACTAAATCTGATCTCTTCCAGCAGCTCTCCAGCTGCTAGACTGCAGCATGGTGGCAGATTCAGCAGGAAACAAAAAAAAAAGAAAGAAAAGATTTTAAGATGAGATTAGACTTTTGGCTGTCCATGTTTTGTCTGCTTAATCAGTAAATCATTTGCCTTCTTTGTTGATGCTCTAAGGCTGGGTGAAGGACAATTACCTGCAGGTTAAGGAGAGAGCAGCAGACAGTGGCAGGCATCACAGGGTGGGGGAGGGAAACTTGTGGAGGAAGGCGGGGATGGGGAGCAAACAAAGCACATGTGGGCTTCTAGCTTGAAAGGGTTTTACAACTCTGGAAAGCTACCAAGGCAGCAATTATCTTATCCTTAAATGGCAGGTAAACAGTAGAAACACTAGGGATGTCTCGATAAAGTTTATTCATTTTATATTATTATATTATTGAGTAACTGCTGATACAGAGTCCCGTCACAATGCCATTTCCTAGATAATACACACTTTAAGTATTTCAAAGTTTCTAAAAACAATCCAATGTATATTTACAAAAAAAACTGAATAGATCTGCAGTGCATTAAAAAAATGCTAGCATCCCGGGCATTTTAATGTTTTTTTTTTTACAAGATATCCTAATAATGTATTTCAAAAGAACTTCTCTATCCCTCCTAAAGAGAGTATTCACCAGTGTTTGTTGCTTCGATGTAACCAGAGTTACCCAAATGTATTCTGTTGAATGCTTCTTTTTGTCATATGTAAATGTTTTGCTTGTGATTACATTAATAAATTACTCTTGTTGTTGATTTGCTCATGGTGCTTTTGTTGCAGTTGCAGTAGCGTTGTAAGCGTCTGCAGTGAAACACCATGCAACAGTTAACAAACAAGTGAGGTGCAAGATACTGTCTCTCACTGAGCTGAAATTAAACAAGTGCACATACCAGTTAATTAGTCTCACACTGGGTTTCCCTGTCATTCATGGTGTGTGTTTTGCTGTGAGAGAGGCCCCTGCTCTTACACACATGGAGTGCAGAGACAGACAGACAGCTGAGGGTTAAGCGTTGATGATGGATGCACTTATTGCGTTGCTGTGCATGAAAGTTTAGCAAGTAAAAAATATCTGTGTGACAACTGATGTCAAGCAAAGGAGCGGATCACCACAAATAAGACATTGCCTGCCATGAATTTTTTTTATATTTTTGGAGCTGAGGCCATTAAGTAGGAGCTCTGCTGGAATATTTATACCATAAGGTTATTGATTCACCACATTTTCGGGATGCAGAGCTTACACTAGGCACAAACGGAGCAGCAGAACGGCAGGCTTAGTAGAGCGCTGGTTCTACGTGTGATGATATAGCCGATCCCAATCAGTTAAAAAAAAATGCCATGATCGTCCGTGATACCGATCTATGAGATTGGATCGGGACATCCGTAATCTAGCACTCCTTTTTGATTTGCCAACTCGGTGCATTGCTGGATGACTTTGTTGGACCAATTTAAAATAGTTGCAGACAGAAAGCTGGTCAGAATAACAAACCAACAGACTGATAAATTCCTTCAACTCATTACGTAACTTTTCTTATTAAGTAAGGACAGTATGTGCGGTGCATGCAAACAGTTTCTCTCCCAGTGACCTGGGTTGTTGTGTGCATGTCAACACAGTCTGTGAGAGTCAAAGGTTCAAAACATGTTCAACCTTCACAGCAGCCTTATTGACACGTCTCCAGATCTAAAACACGTGTATTTTCACAACAAACTTGCCTTGTATTTCACGTCAAAACACAGCGCTCGCTTCCAGGAAGCACTCAACACTTTCTCCTTTTACTCTAACGGGAGTCACATGCCTGCAGCCGGTCAGACACAATGTCAAACACAATGATATATCTGTGTTCAAAACTCATAAAAAGCTGCATTGTTTGATATGAGAGCTAAACGCCTACTTTATCTTGATCTCCAGACTGGGAGACTCCAGTTCTCAGGGCTCAGCAGACAATATCCACCGCTTGTCTTATTCGCTTGGCCACAACGTGCCAAGACCTTGAGCCAGGGCTGTGGTTTTGACTGAATTCCCAGTCGTCGGGTGGCACTGTGTCCTGCTGGGCTGGGGAGGATGGAGGAGGTGGGGTTCACTGCCATAAGCAGCTGTGAACAATAGTAACGTGGCCCCCCATTCCCATGCTGTGGGGGCAGCTGGGGAGGGAAGCTCCAACAACACCTGTGAGCGGCCCATTTGTCAAGTGATTTGTGGGAAGGAGAGAAGAAGCAGAGAGAAAAGAGGAGGGACAGCAAAGAGGGGTGTGTGTGTGTGTGTGTGTGTGTGTGTGTGTGTGTGTTAGTGTGATCGTGTGTGGAGGAATGGGGGGGTAACTTGAAAGAGTATTATCACAAGACCACACACAACGAAATGCCTGTTGATTTCCATCTCACACACCTGCGCATCTATAAAAAAATCCTGCCATGCCATGTTCAAGTGCTGTCAAAAAGAATTTTTCTCCAGTTTACTGGTCAAAATGGATCATTCACGCTCACAACTGACCATCATCTATAACAGCCGCCCAAAGGAAACTAAATCTTGCCTAATAATCGTGCTTCAAACTACACACCACTGCGCATAAAAGCCGTCAAGCAAAGAAATTATCACTCTATACATTTACCTTTAATAAAAGTACACACAACAAGGATTCAACTGTTTCTTTGTGCTTAAAGTTTGATTCTGTGCTCTGTTAATGCCTCTCAAAGTTCAAAAACCAGTTTAAATTCAGAAATTCAGCAGCTAAAGAGCCAGATATGTCCCTCAAAAGTTGGTGTAGTTGCTGATTTTTGCAAGGACAGTGCACAATTAAAAGATGACAACAACACCAGAACAGCAAATACACAATATAAAACAGCAAAATACAAAAACTAGAGTGAGATAATGAACAGAGAGACTAAATACGGAGCTAAAAATGGAGTTAAATATTGGATTTAAAAATATTAGGTTGCTGAAACACGATTCCAGGTGAAAGCTACTGTTGCTCTGGGTCTACTCGATGTTTAAAAAGGCAACTCTTAACTAACATGTTCACCATAACAACTCTAACCAATAATACATTTCAGTGTTAAAATGAATTAAAATCCATCTTTTTTGTTATAATTCATATCTTTTGCGATAATATTGTATGCACACAACTATTTGTTTGCTGAGATGTGAGGACAATGATTTCAGAAGAGGCAAGAAAAACAAGCAGCCAGACAGTCTGTCAACAAAGCAACACTTTAACGAGATTATGTAAACCACTTTATTTGTTGCTGTAATCCCAGACTTCAGTTTTACCTCTGTGTGTTTGTGCAACCTGTCCTATTTCCAGATTACAGGAGAGGAGGTCGTGTTTGGTGACTCCTGGAAGCTACTTGACAGCTCTTGAATTTCATACATGTTCACATTTTTTCCATTTGCACTGTATGTTGTAATTTTACTATACTGGTATATTCTTTACACACCATTTATTTGCACATCTGTCTGTCCTAGGACAGGGATCCAACCTCTGTTTCCCTTCCTGAAATTTTAGAGTTTGAAAGTTTTTTGGGGTGAGTTTTTCCTTATCCGAAGAAGGGGCCAAAGGACAGAGGTTGTCGTAAAACGAATGTGAAGCCTTCTGAGGCATATTTGTGATATTGGGCTGTACAATACAAGCGACTTGACTCAAACTGTGTTTGCACAACTACAGTAAGTACGTTAGATACAAAAGTCAGGCTGCAAACTGTGATGGATGTTTATAATGGACAGTCTGGGTAACGATATGATTGTTTGATTTGATTTGTTTGTGAATCCAGAGAAAATTGGCTCGATTCCTTTTTCAACTTCACAAGAAATAACTAGTTAAAAGAAAATAGCCTGAAACTTTACCTGAAAAAGTGCTTAAACATAAAAAAACATAATTATTATAATCATAAATTGAAAATTATCATTTAATCTATTTTATTCATTTTTGAATTTATTTGTTTAAAAGAATTTACTGATATCCTTTTCTCTCTACTTTTAAAACAAATAAGCAAAAAAAAAAAAAACAAACTATTTTTTAAATAATTCACGTCATTTTCTTGTCCCCTTTTCCTATTTTCTTGAAATTTGTAGGGTATCTTTTGTAAAGTTGCTCATTGCCTGTTTCCCAAGTTTTTGAAAGGAATCAAACCAATTTGTTCAGGTCTCAAAGGTTTAAATGCTTGTGAAAGGTGCCTGAATGCTGCACAAGAAAACTGAGGCCTTTCCAGGTTTCAAAGGGTTAATGGTTAATCTAGGGATTTCTTTTCTTTCTGATTGTTTGACTGTTTGACTTCTTTCTAGCAATGTTGGGGTGTTCCCAGATCTTAAGATTTAAACTTGGTAAACTTGTTCAGTTATATACTTAAAGGAATGACAAAAGGCTGCATATGATATAATACATTTATAAGAACAAAATTAAAAACTATGTATCTATAAAAACACAATGAGACCATAATGTAGCTGGAATATACTGTTTACCACTACAAACTACATGATGTCCCTGATGGCGTAATTTTAAGAGCACTACACTTGTATTACCAAACAAAACAAAAGGCACAATATGAATCAACACTTGTAGAAAAGACAGCAGCTTGGTGTAAAACAAGAATCCAAACACAAAAGTGCTCATGAGACAAAAGTTAGAAACCCAAATTTATGCTGAAACATGTATAAATTAACTTCCACAGACAAGCGCAGGGGGAAAATCCTCTGCTCAGAACGCTCCTCTTTGATTAGACGGTTGATCTTTTAACAGGGTCCAATATCAGGGCTGAGGGAGAGGGGGAGGATTTGATATTTAAGCATCTCTTTATCCTCTCCCTTTTGAAATGTCAAGTTCAAAGATCCAGACCAGCGGCCTTGATCTGTGAGCTAAGACGACCTAGAGAATTACCCGGCAACTCCTAACCGTCATCACACGGCAGAGACGACCACAGCTTTGTGGCGGAGTCGCGAGACGGTACACACAGAGTGTTATTAACTGTGATTACATTAAAGTCTGTAAACAGGCTTTTGATGTTTGTTCCTCGTGCTTCGGTCAGACCTGCTTAAATCGAATCAAACCAGTGTTTTCTCTGTAATGAAATGCTCATTGTGCATTGACATTTCTGCTAATTGAATTGAACTTATTCAATTAGGACACTTTCCCAAGCAGTCCATCGTACCCCCATAGAGTGTAAATGCTTTAAGTTTGTATGATTTCTACAGACAAATATGAAAAGGTCTTGATGAATGTAATGAAGAGAAGTGATGGATGTGCTGCTCCACAATTCTGAGTAGCGTGCCAGTGTCAGTGAATGAAGTACTGCCAGTTCATTAAGAGCCAAACAGAGCCTGATGTCCTGCTGAACTGGAGCCAAACCAGGCAACAAACTGAAAATAACACCAACATGCTAAAGACAGAGCCGAGATATTATTATGTTTTCACCTTAGAACCCCATCACTGTGCTTTTTTACATTATTTTACTTTAAGAACACTTAGTAATTTACAATACAATATAATGTAGTTCTAAGCCATATGAGTGCTTATTAATGTATTTGTCAAAAAATGTTTAAGTAGAGGTTGGTTTGTAAACAGATAACGAACGGCAATAAAGTAGAAAACAGTTGCAACTAGATCGGCACTCTCTCAACGTTAACCCTCTGAAACCTGAGCAAATTTGATTTCTTATTTTAAAAAAAACATGGGGAGAATTCAACAAGCAACGTATCAAGACTTGGCCCAAAATAGCAAGAAATTGGTTTAAAAAGTTAAAAGAAATTACCTAAAGATAAGCTAAATAAATAAAGTAAAAAACAAATACAAGCTAGAAAATGACCTAAAAAAGGTATATTTTATCATATTTCTTCTGTGAGATAATTTTAAATATAAAAGTATCATGATTCTAAATATAGATTTATGGACATTTTCTCCTATTTCTGGATAATTTTTAATATTGAATCGGAGAGAAGCATATCATCCCGGCCTTACAACCAAATGTAAAACATAGCCTCATTATTGGACATTATCTTGTAAAATGTCTTCATGGAAGTCTTTAATTGACAAACATAGTACGTTAATGTATTCTTTAAAGTGCCGTCAAAGCTGCAACTACATTATAGAGTCCAAAAAACATTTATGATCTGTTATAGATGTTCATAGTTACCCTGTTTTCATTATTTTGTGTTTGGTCTGTTGTACTAATGAGCAGAAAACTCTTTACGGCTTTGAGAAGTTTACACAAAACATATTTTTGAGCTTGGCGGATTAAATCTCATTTGTTTTTATAAGCACAAGATACACTGCTTTGCCCTCAACAGCAAAACAACATCTTTTAAACTCAGTTTTGTCCTCAAGATTTCACTTTGCAAAGAACTTGAGAATCGATTCCGCTCAGCTAAGACACGTACAGGATCCATCAGCTCACATTTAGATGATTCGCTGATCAGATGCTTACAGAAAATGCTTGTGACAGATTGAGTCCACTGAACGACGGTGGTTGCCTTCATATTAAAACACAAGGGGATGGACACTTTAACTGTGAAAATGCTGAATCAGAGCTGAATAAAGTCGAAGAAAGTAACTTTATTCAGTGAAGTTTGAAAATTTATAAAAGTAGGTTAAAGTTTTTCGAGTCAGAAAGTATCAGCTCATTTTTTCGTCACCTCAGAGTTTTAAGGTGAGGCTTCATTTATTACGACAAACACGTCAGCACCTTTGACAGCATGACTGCCTCTTATTAAGAGGGCACTGCGCTGATTTTACACATGAGGATCGGTTTCCTGACTGTGGAGAGAAGCACTCAGCCCGTGGAAACTGTCCAATAATGTCCTCTGTGACTTCGGAGGAGCTGAGAAACCCTGGACAATGTCGCTGGGGTTTATCTCAGCTTGGGCTTCCAGACCAATTTTGAAGAACAGTCCTTGGGGGGCTGGGGGAGTGGCTTTATGGCGAGTGTTGGATCCAGGGCTTAAAAGTCAGGATGTTTCGTCCTCTGCTGCTTCGATTTCAACCACACATTTTTATAATCTGTCTCTGGAAAGTCCCCTAACTTTATGGAAGTTCAGCACTAAATCACTACAGGACTACATAAAAAGAAATAGAGACATACATTAAAGGAAAAGTCTGTCGAGGTTCGTCAATGTCATTATCATTACCCAACATGAATTGACTGGGTTTCGATTCCCATCCCTACTATAGAGTACTGCCAATGGAAAATGGCTATGACATGGACTTTGTCTGATATGGCTCATTCCTCTGTCCCACAGACATACATTGTTGCCTAAAACTATTAAACTTCCTCTCCTAGCATTGATTAAACCCCTAAAACCTCATCTCAAAATTCCTTTTTTTTTTACATTAGGAAATTTCCTTCATGCCTTAAAAAGGCTTAGTTAGCGCTACATCTTACCCTCACTTAATGTGCATGGCTTAATGAATATGCAAATGAGTTCACACCCCCATCTCCACCCACCCCACAGCTGCCCGCCTGCAGCTCAAGCGTACCTGCGCACCTTCAACTCTGCTCACAAACACACAAACTTCTGCCTGTTTTCTGTTTTGTGAGCTACTGTACACAACACAATGGCAAGAGGTAGTGCAGGAGTAATTCAGGCATACGTGTTCGTACTGTAAACCGAATCAGAGGAAGAAGATGGAGACAATTTTTGCCTTCAAGTCAATGTATCAAAATGGTAAAGTGTTTATATACAGATGTCATAAACCTTCAGCTTGACTACATTATGAAATGGCTAATAATGTTCCTGTTCCCCTGTTTCCGATCGCCAGCTCTAACAAGTTATAGTGAAAGCTAACACTGATATCACGGTTTACGCAAGACTTTTATGGCTGTTAATACTCAAAAAACTACATAGAACTAAATATAACTACCAGACAAAAAGTCATATAATACCCTACATTCAAACAGGAATAAATCACTTCAAATTAAAATAAAAGCTAAATGTAAAAGTGGTCTAACTAATCAGAGATTTAGAAGCAGAGGCAGAGGAGGAAAAGAGGAAAAGAACTTAGTGTGCCGCCATAAATCACCAAGCCCACGAGATTGGGTCCTTAGATATATGACCTATGAAATCCTGGCTGTCTGCATCTGTGATCTTGACAATGTCATTGGTACACTGCAGTTTCATGGGAGAAATGTTCAACCATGGTGATGACTGCTTGTTTTACTCATTGGTTTTGAAGAAAAAACAACCTATATGGATATATTAACAAACTGAAAAACTTGAAAAACATTAGTAAGCCAGTGCATACAGCTTTGTGCATACAGTGTGGTTTATATAGAGGCAGTTTCACAAACCCACTGCAAATGCTGAAAATGCTCACGAGACCAATGGTTCCCCACTGGTCCAGTCATGGGAGCCTGAATTGTCCTTAATGGGTAGGTCAAGGTCCACACATCATAAATGACCACATATTCAGTTTTATTTCACAAAATGTGAACAACACATTGATTTAAAACTGGGGCTGTCAGCATTAGTGCATGAACTGCAATGCGATTAAGGTCCATACATAATGCATTTTTTTATCACGTTTATCGCAGGCCGACATTCCCGTCTTTAAGAGGCTGTACTGGGCTATGTTTTAAAGCTGATACTGGTATCATATTTAACTAGAAGACCTGAGGAAACTAGGGGTACCAACCATGTCATGCTAGATCCAGAAAGGGGTGGAATAATGCTCCAAAATTAAGCTAAATTTTGGCAATGGAAAAAAAGGCATGGTCATTTCATTGGGGTCCTGTGGCCTCTGACCTCAGGATGAATGAAAATGGGTCCTATGGGTACCCATAAGTCTACCCTTTACAGACATGCCCACTTTTTGCTAGCCCCATGCAGTTTTTTGCTGCAGCTGTTTTGTTTTATAATCTGGTAAGAATTGCTTTACCTTGTAAATATGGACTTCACAGCTGTTGAACTACTGAAATGCTGCTCTTATAACACAAAGAAATAAAACTTTATTAAACAGAAAACAGAACAGAAAAGTCACTTTAAAATAAAAGCGCTGTGCCAGAAATTCATTGTACTTTACAGGTTCACAATACACTTGGGGTGCCTTCAGAGAGGACCACAACCCACCCGTTGGGAACCACTGCATTAGACCATGAAATGTGTATTAATCCACAGCTGGAGATAGTCCCAAAGAAATGTACTATACACTCCTGTTTGAGTGACATTGGCTAGAAGCTACAGAGCCCAGCTGTCTTAGTAAACTGCTAAGCCCTTTTTAAAAAATAAAATAAAACTACAAATTTCGGACCCGTTTATTATGATTTGGGCTCAGGGCTGAGCGCCACAGACAGGATAAAGAAGTCTTTCCATGAGAAGATAGAGCATTGCCAGCGTTAACCTTTGAGCAAACAGGTCCTGAGAAATTTGAGCCTGTTTCTTCACAACTAATCTGTCGGATTAATGTAAGAGGCGACATATTGTAATTTGAAACATTTTTTTTTCTTCTTATAGCTTATGGCTAATCTCTCTTCTCTCTCACTCACTCTTCTGCAGCTTAGTGATGGAAACCTCTCAGATGTAGCACTCAAAATCTGTCATAAACTCGCTCACACCATGCATCATGTGCAGACGGCTTGCAGACAGAGGGTGGGGAGGCGGGGTAGGAGATGTATGTTGTTGTCAGATAGTGTCTTTGCCGCTGGGTAACAAGTGCCGCATGGTTGTAGCCCAGTCATTAAAAATCACTGATCTAAATGACAATCCCAGTTGGTGGTGAGATATAAAGAACTGATGGTCTTTAAACTCAACTCAGAGACATGACAAGGAGATCACAATCTAAATGAATCATCTCCAGCCAGCGATAGCGTGTCTCACTCTTCTACTATTATTTGCTATGTGTTATGTACCCTTTAACAAGAGTGTTTTTTCAGGCCGGTCGATATCCGTGTTCCTGGTCTCTGCTGGGCAGCAGATGCCAAGCTGGCTGGAGGTGGAGGAAGCCCATGGCGACGTGACTCCTCCAGCTCTGCAGGGGTCTTTTGCAGAGTCAGAGATCTCTTCACCAGGTTTGCTGCTCGTCAACCATACTAGAGTATTTTTTAAATGGTTTCCCCAAAAAAATAGTTTCATCTTCTTTACTTGAACTTTTTGACATGATGTATGTAGCTGACATAATGTATGCAGTAACATAATCAAGCCAGTGACTGTGCAGCCCTTCAGGAGCCATCACTTATTAAGCGGGGCTCTGTATGGGGTCTGTTATAGTAATATGACTGCATATATGAGAAGTGTGACATATGTTGCAACTTAAACAACGGGTTAATCCTTCGTCAGCCAGAATCTTAAAGCTGTAAAACTATCTTTATGAAGCATCTAGAGGAATCTTTGGGACAGCATGTACTTTCAGGAGGAAAAAGCTGAAGAGAAATGAACATGGCTATGACTGCTAATCTATCATAAAGCCCAACAAACTTTAAGAAATACTTAATGCTTCCACTAAAACCCACAACACAAAAAAGGCAATAAAATATTATATTTAAATTGTAGGGTTGTCCAGTGTTGGACCCCAGATTATGTCCTCAGATATCTTGTTTTGTCCACAACCTAAAGATAACCAGTTTAGACATAATGCAGCGTGTGGTTTAACCAAATTGGTTACACATTTTCTGGAGTCTGGAAAAAAACAACAATGGATATCATCGGGCCCTATTAGGTAACAATTTCTCAATCAATGTGTTTACCGTGCAACACTGTAGAGTAAATAGACCCAATTTTCATTGACCTTGCCAGGTCAGGGTCACTTTCACAACAGGGCATGCAGAGCGGCCCAGACGTCTGCTTCCCCGGCAACCTCATCCACCTCCCCAGCCTCCGCAGGAGGTTCCCATGCCAGATGCCCAAACCACCTCAAATGACTCCTGTCTGACACCAGGGTCTGCTTCTGTCACCCACTGATGACGTCAGAAAAGCTGCAGGGGAGACTTTGGCTAAGATAAGATTCATGTTCTCGTCTTCGCCTCAAGGGATGCTGGGAGGCTTTCCTGCGGTTCTGCTGTCACAGCTGAGAGGTGCATTTAGGGCAACGAGAAATCACTTTCCAGGACACAAAGACTGTTGTAGTTTATGAATTTGTCTAAAGTCTGAAGCCACACTGGCCAAACTGCAGAGATACACTTTGGTGGTTATACAGTGTCTGTTTGTTAATGCAGTAATTCAGCAGCACAACAGCCCCAATACAAATCACACTCACTGCTTTACGAGATGTCAAAATTGGCATAAAGGTGACATGAAAGAAGGGTTTCCAAAACAGAAAGTGTTCATCCTTGAATATCCACAGCAAAATGTCAGCTGTATGGACAGACTGCAGAAATTTCAGCAAATTCTTCCAGCAAACCTGCACAAACCACACAGATAAAACCCAAATGTGTTGGGGGTTTATTTTGGAGGCACTTATCAGTCTGTGATAACACAGACACACACACACACAAACAGACACACATCAATTTTAATTTGTTTGGAGCAAAATGCTGTCTGCCACAGAGCTAGATAATCCATCACGGTAAGCATGATGTCTTCATTTGGTTTTGATTCAAGTTTTTTTTTTACTTGACTGTTTTCCAGCCATGAAATAATTCCTCACAAACATGGTTTGGTACAGCTTTATCACACTTTTCCTCTTAAATTGTCAGCAGAGATTTTCCAGCTAGGTTTGACACTGTGTTTTACTGTATTTGTAAAGAATTATAAAAAACAACAGAAAATATCATGAAATTTTCCAATCTAATAATTTAATATTGAGTATTTGCCGATACCAAGTCCTGATCCGATGCTTCTTTTTTCCGAGACAGTGCACTTCAAGCACTTTTAATCCTTTAAAATCAATCCAATGCAGACTGTAGCATATGCTTGACAAGTGAATAACTCTGCAAATCATTAAGAAAAAAATCCTCTGCATCCAAAGTGTTTCGTAATTTATATTTAATTTTTTACAAATTAAAATATAAAATATCAAACCCTCTCTTTAATCATTTTGGCCTTGTTGCTGCTGCTGTGAGTAACCTGTATCAGCTTTATTCACCTCATTATTTTAATCATCTAGACATCCTTTTTGCTGATAAAGTTACAATACTACATTAATGTTATTGTTTATTTTTAGCTTGCAGGGCCTTTTGTTGCACCTGCAGTGCTGTGGTGAGTGTGGTTGTGAAAACACAAACCACCGCTGTCTGTCTCTTCTCCACGCAGGGAGGTGAAAGACAGTGCGCTATAGACGGCAAAATGCAAGAGAATCTTACGCTTAGCTGAGTGCTCATATTTTTGGTACATAACAAATTAACAATTTCATACAACATTTTGCTGTCATGCATGGCATGTGGTGTTGCATTGCGTGCCATAGCCGTCAGTTTAGCCATCAAAGTTGTACTCAGATGGAGTTAATTAAGTCTGGACAGCAAAAAAAAAAAAAAAAAAAAAAAAAAAAAAAAAAAAAAAAAAATATATATATATATATATATATATATATATATATATATATATATATATTAATCAGATCCAAATAACATTTGGAGGTGGTTTTGAATGTGATCAACTTTGTAAAGCATCTCAGTTCAGACACACTGGCCACATAACCGGATTTCAAAGTGTGTTTTGCGTCACACGCAGTGCAACACACAACGACAACATCAAATCAAGAATGACTGAAGTGCTGAGATGAATCCATGCAGCCACAAGCACAATGCTATGAAGGCAATACAGAGAACAACAGTCTGAGGACAGATGTTAAAATGAATTTAAATAAATAACCGCGACTTGACAGCAGCATGATTGTTTAGAGGGTGAAATGATGGACCTCCATTCCTCATGCTTCCACGTTGGAAAGCCACATCACCAGCATAGCTCCTAATGTTACTGACACATATGTTGTTAGGAAGGCAACCCATGCATTGGGTTAGTAATATCTGGGCACTTAAATCCTTGCAAATAACAGTGTGGGCAGTCTGACTAAAAGATTTCATTTGAGACACAAATCTCAGTGGCCTGCAGTCTGAATGTAGCCTTTGATACTAAACCGTGTCTCACATCAACCCAAAACATGCTTGCCAACAGCTAACCAGCGCCTTTATGTTGTTATTCAAAGAGTCTGCAGTCCAGTTGTTAAAGTTAGGCGATAGTCTAAGCTTGGAGCCTTGACACGTCTTTATTCTAACATTTTGGTTGTAGGAGAAACCCCACAGGGCAGATTCCAAACCCTAAATTTGAGCTGCAGAGGAAGATCACATTACAGCTTTCATCAAACACATCTTCAAAAGACACAGGCAGTGACTGGCAGCAACTAAATGGCCCCCAAAAGTCAACTCTGCACCATGGGTCCTTAATAAATCCTGTCTGCGACTTGGACATCACCCTTCAGAGTCAGATTCTTATCTTTGAACAAAGCCTGTTATCACGTTCCCTGTCAACCTCTGTGACATTTATCAACAAAGCCCACCGACGAGTCACCATGCAAACTCTGCTACAAACCAAACATCTGCAAGAAAAAAAATCTCTTGTTATTCTATCTGCATACTGTGGGAGCCATATTAAAGACTTTCTCAGTTAGAAAAGGACTCATTTGTTTGATCTTTCCCCAATTCAGATTCAGCTCATCTCTCCTCAGACCGCCAGGCATTTGTCTAAAATCTCTCCCACACATCAACTCTGTGACTTCCGCAAGCTGGATGGAGAGAGACAAAATGCACACAGGTTCTTAAGTTTTTCAGTTTTATGTTTTGCCAAAATCACAGTCAATCTGTCACAAGTTTGATACAAAGCACTCAGATAGCTTGGCTGGGAATCAAGCCTATGTCCACAGCACCAAAGATGAAAAAGTGACAAGTACTGAAAAAGCTGGCAGCTGTCGCCATCTTGTTTACTAATTCTTTGATTTGATGGCCTAAGATTTAATGGTCCAATGTTTAGGATGTAGGGGAATCTACTGGCAGAAATTGTGTATTGTATTCATAACTATTCATTAATTTATAATTAAATGAAAATAAGACACTGTATTGCACCACTAGATGTGACTGAATCAGACAAACTGGACCATTTTAATACATTTTGCAGTTACAGACTTTTATTTTGTAAAGGTTCTTGTATGCTGCTTGTATTTAAATTTTTAACATTTGAGAAGTTTAGCTTCTTAAATTAAAACAAGAGTGACGACAGTTAATTCTGACCTTGGAAACATTTTGACAAATAACAGCTAAGAGGCTGTTGAAAACTTTGGCTAAAACTATTAAACTGACTTTCAGTTAAGTATTTTGTCAAAGAAAAACATACTGCTAAAGAAAAGTATGTATATTCATTAGAGGGAAAAAAAAAGTTTAGTATCTATGTCAAATTTCAAGTATCATATTGGTATCTATTTTGAAAATGATGCTCAGACCTCGTAATAAACGTAACACACACACAGATTTAAAGAATTTATAGATGTGTTCAGCGCTGAAATGATTAGTCTATCAACCAATTAGTTAACTGACAGACTTAACCAACAACAACTTAGATATTTGATTAATCTTTTAAGAATATTTGCTGCTTTTCTTAGTTTTTCTATGATAATAAACCTAATAACTTTGGGTTTTGGACTCATCTTGGGCTCTATAAAACTGTGATGGCATTTTCGCTATTTTCTTAAAATTTTATCGACCAACGACAGACTAGTGATACTCAACTTACGACCCGTGGGCCAGATAGGGTGCCGGGTTGCTGTTAACCATTTTCTGTTGAAAATAAAGTGATTTAAACAGGAATGTCTTTTCAAACTTTGAGTGTGAAAAAGGTACCACAGTGCATAAAAAAGGCATCAAAACAGAGCTCGTTTAAGAAAAGTGCCAGTGGAGGATCCCCCACAGAGGTCAGGGCAAATGTCCTAAAATCCAATAAACACCTTGACACACACCTGAACTGCCTGGGGCTGCATTATGTTTCTTAAGTGGCCCCTGGCCTCCTGTCATTTTGCAAAAGTGGCCCCTGGGCAAAGCAAGCTGAGTATTCCTGCTTTAGACTCACCACTAAGTAAAATCTGCGAATAAATCAATAGAGAAAATAATCAATATCTTTAGTCTCACTTGTGTTAAAAGATGCAGAGAAACAGACTGGAGATCTTCTCGACAAATTCCACTGTCCGATCAACAGTTGCTGCTGGTTTTCCACCACCAGCTTATTTTCCGCCTCTCTCGGTTCTCCTGAGGGACACTTAAACAAAGAGAGGAGTCCTCTGGGGAATCTGCCAAACAAATGCCCCGCAACCACTAACTGAACAACAGTAAAAGACAAAAATAATTAGGCATGCACTATGAATCAACTGAGGGGGAGAGTCCCACACAAAGCATGAAATGTGAGTAAAATCTGGCCCTCTACCACTGCACTGATCGCTGAGCCTCCAGGGCTGGGATAACATTTACAGACAGCCCTGACACAAGACTGTAATCCTGCTCTGTGCATGATATCATGCACAGACATCCCCTCCACCCCTTCATACAAAGTTTAGTTTAAAAAGCACACAGGAACTGGGTATTCTAGATTTCTGTGTGCAGATTTCACGCTAAGAATTCACCAAGAAAACATGAAAATATGAGAAGTGTTAATCATAACTGGCCTATTTGAGCATCAAGAGAACAAATTCAAGTCCATTCCTTGCTGCATAGCTGACAGTAATGAACAGATTAATCAGAAAAAAAACACTACCAGATGTATGCCATATCCATGCCATGGCACAGCCCATTAGCACAAGAGGCAAACACCATGAAAGCCGCTCTGGTTAGCCCCCGAGGTCGTCATGAATATTCATATGCACATGTACACGTTGAACACGGAGATGTCTTTTCACCATCAAAGTCAGTCTGGATTTAAACAGACTTCATTTTAATTTGACAACAGATGTGAATGCAAGCTGATGTGACAGGAAACTGAGTGGCACAGTGCCAGACAGCATGAGATATCGACTAATAATTGCATGTGATGGTAAATGGATTCCACAAAATGTTAACTTTATTTTTAGTAGCCATTTTAGTAGCAGTGCAGCTCTAATGACAATGTCTTCTGGTCCATTACGGAAATATCTCTATGGTTCCCGGATGATGCATCTTAATGACTGTGGTGATCCTCAGGCTTTTCCTACAGCACCACCATGACTGCAACCAGAGAGGTTAGGTCATTGCCTATTAGGTATCTTATCTGGCTGTCAAGAAATCATCTCAGACAGACGGCTTTTAAATAATTCATTATTCTTAAGATTGTTTAAGAATGAGGCTGGTGCTTTTCTATGGTAGGGCTGTAAACTCCTGGTCGATTTGGTTGGTTGATATGAATTTGTCGGACTAAATTGGTGTCACTCAAACTACGTCATGTGTCCACCAAAGCTTTTCTTTTTCCAGCTGAAAATGGAAAATTGTTGTTATATTTGCGCCACATATTTGTTCATCTCAGAACAGAATCTCAACAATCTCGTGTGTTTGGTTGAAAACAATATGGACTCTGAGTTATTTTTGTTGACTGTCACAATAAATCACTTTCACCATCAGATGGTAACATAGCCTCTGTGCCCTTTGCTCCTTAAATATCAGATTAATTACAGACATTACCTGTTGTATTTACTATTTTGTTACTCTCGTCATATGTACTCATGATATCAGTTTGCAACTTAATCCTGGTGACGAGCTGCATGCCTCACTAAATTTACTTTGCTGGCTCTCAGGCGTTCTCCAGGTGACACTGACACATTGGCTGGCTGTTTGACAAACATAAGAGCAAAAGAAATCAGAGGACTCGACATTCCTCAGGACAATGACGTGGTTTGAAGGGAAGCCCTCAGCTAGACAAGTCGCTGTCACCTGCATTGTTCCAGAAAGAAACATATCTCGTATCCATTACAAGAGAACAGACTTAAGTATACTAGAGACAACTCAACCACTGACATACTGCGGTGGTCACATTTCACACACCTATACCCCTCAGGATTTAAAAGGGGAATATTTCAACCGACCAGAGGTGAAGAGAGTTCATTAAGGAGCATTAAGGACCATTTTACAGCAACATATTACTCAACAGCCGCTCTGACATAAGGGTAAATTCACTCTGTAATAAAGGCTGAGTTACTCTGGTGATGTTTGCTTGAAGTGCTTTTAGTATAAATATATATCTAAAAAGTTTGAAAATTATTTTAATTTCTGTGTAATTACCCTCCATTTGGATGTGCCACTGCACTTGTCAAAATTAGAGGCCAAGAGATAAAATGTATAACTGAAATTATTGGCAGATATTAGCTTGTCATTTGAGTATCTGGGTGTATTCAGTGAACAAGTTACAAGAAACTGCAGTAGAAACACCAAAGATATATTTAAGATCATTTTCCATGATGTCATCATTTCAGTGAGTGCAGTTTAGAAGTTTAACTTAAATTTCAACTGTGAAAGGTCCACTCAGTGCATATCGTGATCAAGTATTAGTTAAACATTTGAAGAAATGTTTTCTCATCTTATCGTTAATCAGTTTGCCATCGTAAATACTTTCGACCGGTTCTGCATCTTGGTCTGTAGGTAAAGCTGCATTCACACAAACACTCCACTAGCAACTTTAGAGAGATTCGCTGCTACCGGTGTTGATCTGGCAGCACCGTGACGCATCTTCTAGTGTAAATTCCTGGAGGGGACAACCCGGCACATCTCAGCCCTTTCCCCATCACATTCCCAACAGCCACTGACAGACACAGTCCAAAACACTGCCTCTGATTGGTCGACAAGTCAGAAAAACAGCCTGATTGGTTCGATAAAGGCATCATTTACGGCTATTGGGGACAGTTGACAACCATAACTGTTTCAACATGGAAATATGGATAAATGATGAATGAAGAGTGTCAGATTTATCAGTGTGGATTTATGCAGTTCAGGGCTGGATTTCAAAGCTTCTGAAAGGGATACGATCACACCGGAGCCCTTGTTGAACCAGCAAGACAGCTAGCGTTAATTTTAGGCTCTCACATGTAGCCCTCCAGAGACATTTAATGTCAGTCACGTTACATTATGACATCATCAACCCCAGATCTAACTTATAAGGTGTCCAGTATATCCGAGTCCTTTTTTAACACTTAGTGGTGAGACAGACAGTTCAGCTGGAAAAACTCCACTTCAGTGATAAAGTATACAGATTATTTTTAGCGTTTATGTTAGCCCTGGTGCCTCTTACATTTCATGTGATTTTGTGTTTTTTTGTTTGTTTTTCCTTAAAAATTAAGCTGTGAGTTACCGGTTAATGGGTTTGGGCAGTCAAAAACAAATTTAACCAAAACTGACATCCCGGGTACAGATGTGTACCTCACTACATGATCATCAGCTTCTAAAACGCCAGGTGAAAGAAAAACACCTAAAGAGCCAAAAAATAAGCTGCTCTGAAATCAGATCAGAATCAGATTTTCTTTGGCATCAAGATCTCCTGTTCTTGTTGTTTTGGACACTTAAGGAGTACCGTCTTCCAGTTTCTAAGGAACTGTTTTGGTAGGCTTTCCACGTGGGTGGTATGTTATGTAGTGCCAGCTTTATGTGCCAAAGCTTGATCAAATAAGAAACACGACATTAATTTAAAGATTCTGATGAACGCTAACAAAGATCACAGTGGATGAAAACTAAACAGACCGAAGATGGTGAGCTTCATCACTCCAGCACCATGTCACACATGTATTAAGTACATCTGAGCCTTTATTTGCATATTACTCTTCCCTGTGTGCTGCTGCTCTTTCAGTCACAACTGTTGACGACCACAAGAGCAAAGTAAATATTCCCAGGCTCTGTCCACTGCACTGAAAAAAAAGAGAAAAGGCAAAGGAGGGGGCATGAGAGAGGTGTGTGAGGAGACACAGGACGGGGGGGGACACGGCTCAGAAAAGGCGGGAAGGAGCCGAAGACCATTGTGGTGTACGATTTCTGTGTAACATGAGCCCCTGCTTGTTGCCCCCACAGCAGAATGTGCCTTGTCCGATGGATTGGGCGTCAGGTGTGTGCAGCTGCTAGTTAAGCTCTGTTTGCAGACCGAAGAGGGAGAGAAGTGGAAGAAAGAGGAAGGAAAGGCTTCTCAATGAAGGCGATACTGGAGGTTTTTTGTCTCTCCCTGTGGCACTGATGGGACCACTGCCAAGACTTGGATTGCGGCCCAAGAGAGTGCCATGTGTCCCACAGATGGGCCTTCTAAATATGAAGGGACGTCATGTACAGATGGCCAATTTTGCCTGAGCAGAGTTGAGAGACAAATGGCCAAATCTGCTCAAGACTGAAATACTACTAATGAATGTCTTATTTTAAAACTGAGGAAAACAGGACTGTCTTATTGCAGATACATTTGCACAGCCATGAATATAAGCATGGTTTCGCATATGCACGTAGGATATTTAGTGAAAACAATACGTGACAAAAGATGTTCATGTAGTGAGGAAACTAAATATAAATACACTCAGCTTATAAATGATCGATTTGGCCCACAGGATGCTTCTTTGTTTACATGTTTTACTCCATCCTGTTATGCATTTATCTTTAATCTTCTTTAGAGCTTTTCTTACACACGAAAAATTATTTATTGTTGCTTTTAGCCAAAAAAAAAATATCCACTTGCATTGTGCTACATAATATAACTCATAATAATACCATTAATTAATCCTGATGTGATGAAAAATGTTGATATATTTGCCTCATGACTGAAAAAAGCTGAAATACACAAGTTTAACAGTAAAAGTAAGTTTGTAAAAGTGATTTAACATTAACCTAAAGAGAAAAAGAACATGCCGTCATCTCATTACTAAATTGATCATGAGATGAGACACATCAGGATCTGCATGATTCAGCAGAGGTGACAATGACTGATTGATCACATCGTATGCTCACAGTGTGGTAATTAATCAGCTGCATGCTTTTAGTGTGGATATTATAGATTCAAAATGCTTCTGGGGTTTTAATGTACTTGACAACACTCTCTGCCTGGACTCCAGGTGAGACGCTGTTTATGATCCTGCGTTAGCCAGTTCAAATTATTTGGTGTTGTTGACTGTCCAGGTGTGTGTGATCCGGTGCCAAGTGAAATATTAGAGGAAGTCAATGTTATGCTACTTAGGCTTGGCCAGTATTTCATACCTTCCTGAAAGTGTGTGGTGCAAACCAGTCGCCCACACACACATACACACCTCCCAACGGCTTTTCAGGCTAATAATTACACAATAGAAACACACAAAATGCTAAGAGTTGTTATATTTTCACACCTATCTTCCTTATTAAACAGAGAAATACAACTGTGCACCTTTTGAACTCAGCTTTTTCTCAGTCAAGGAGGACTGACGAGACTTAATTGCCTCATTAACTCATAAAAAACACAAAACATTCAAACTAGGCAGAAACAAAACTCATCCAAACTGTTACTCTTGTTAGCAATCTAGTTAATAAGTCCATTGTTCCAACAACCACCAGCTCCTGTTTGGTCAAAATAAATCGCCAATTTAGATGTAAAAAAAACATGTTGTTATCCTCATTTGTATATCAGTTACGCCCCCATATGTGACTCAGAGCAAACAATCACCCCAAACACAAAAACACTTCATTATAAACAGTCAAGTGCGGATAAGCAATACTGCATTGCTTATGCAGAAGTATTTAAATATTAACATTTTAGCGATAAAACGTGCTTGAGAAGTGATGAGCTTACAACTGGATAAATGGATGGATTGGATTGGATTTGTGTGAGAGTTTGTAAACAGATGTTTAGATATAGTTTTGCTGTTTTAAACACGGACCCCTGTGACCCCTGTGACCCCTGTGAAACTGCTTTTCTCCAGACAACATCTGGGTAAATCTACTACGCAGCCTGAGTGTATTCTGTTTGTAGCTCATACTGATACATGTAAACACCGTGGGAGGAGTGTCTTGTCAGGACTGGCTGTCATACAGTATGGATGGATATCATCGTCTTATGGCACGATATCATGATATTATAGAATACCCAACCAGGGCAACAACATTCATCACACTGCTTTTACAACACTGTATACAAACAATCAATCCAGAGCAAGCAGTGCAGCCAAATCCAATATTTAGGATTCAAAGAGGCCTTTTAAAAAAACAACCTCTCAGCACTCTCCCAGTGCAATGAGCAAAAAAAAAACTGATGTGAAACCCTGCAGCACTTTTAAAAATAAATACAAAAAAAGTGTGGTGAGGGAGACATTGTTCATGTTGGTGATAAAAGTTTAGCACTCTGGCACGACTCCATGACGAGCTCTTCACCACCTGAATGTACACAATGTTCCTTCGTCCCATGAGTAATTTCCTACATTCCTCTTCTTGATTGAGTTTGCTTAAAAAACCATCTCCTTCTCCTTAAAACAGGTCCTATCTCCTCTCAGGTGGATTTTTCACTGTATAGATTTTTCACTTTGTTGAATGATGTGCTTTGAATAACACACCAGCCGGGGCAGTTCTTCAGCACCAGAGATGTAGTCAATACAGGAGAAACTCCCTCCCAGCAGGCCAGAGATCAAACTACAGAGGCAGCTGTTGGATATAAAATCCCTCTTAAACATCAACCATCCGCTGACTGCAGATACACTCCACATGCAAAGACAAGGCCATTGAAAACCCTTCAATTCAGGCTTAAGGGAGAATGTCAGCTCTGCTCCTGCCAGCTAAACAGCTACAGCTTTGATTTTCAACAACTTGTCTGGGATCTTGAGAGCGTGCGAAGGCTTTAAACCAAAGACTGACACAACAAACACCAAACAAGTGCTTTTAAGAGCGAGGTAATACAAGTAGTTTTGCCAGTTTGAGTTAATTTGCAGCAGCTCAGCGGATTCAAGGAGACAAAATTCAAGTGGAATGTTTTTATAGTTATGTTAAGGCAAATCAAAGCACTTAGTTAAGGTAAGGGAAAAAAGGTGGTCTTGGTTCCACATTGATCAGTCAACACTGGCTGCAGTTACATGGACAATACTTCTTTTTAGTCATCATTTTTTCTTTTACTGACATCCATTGTAAAGCATATATCAATGAATGAACAGGCCATTCTAAAAAGGGTAATAACAATACATACAATCAAAGTCCAAAAGATAAAACTGGTCAAATAAGATGGACGATCTTTCTTCACACAATTGTTAACATGGACTCCATTTAAAGAGATCCAATAAGATGTGCATTTGCATTAGGCCTGGGTACTGGCAGCCTCTAAGGTATGGAGACTGAAATAACCCTGTGCCAAGAAGTGTCGAAACTTCTTTTGTGACATGATGCCTGCAATCTTTTTTGTACCGAGATCTAGAAAAACATACTATTTGTATGGTCTGCTCGCAGCCAATTGCAATGCAACATGTGATTGGCCCAATACATTTGATTTGTTTAGGTTTTTTTTCAAACCTTATTGAGAAAATTCAGTTCATTCAAACAACAGAAGGGGAAGAGGCAACCAGAAAAAAAACAGATTAGATTAAGGGTTTACATGGTTATAAGGCACTAATATTTTCCCCTTGAACGGATTATCAAAGGTTTACGGGACCCCTCTCAATCAAGTGAAACCCCTTCCTATCAGGTCTCTTCTGATTGAGGTGGTATCATGAGGCATTTTTAATCCGATTAGGCGATTATTCTGATTATAAGTGGAATATTAGGGTCAATGTAAGTGGACCTGCTGCCTTGAGGTATTTAACAAAAGCATCTTTCTTTAACATTTTTATAGTCTGAAGCTAACATGGAACAAATGATGCTCACCCTGGTCTCTGGTTTTTAAGTCTAGTGCTGTCCATGTAGAGAAATGCTTACAGGCTTGAATAATCGGTGAAAGTAATGAAAAGAGTTAATTCAGTGGGATGCACCGGATCTGAGCCTCCGCCGTGCTGACATACATGTTACTTGAATTAGCTTACATATGCCTAATGCTACAGCGAGGCACCATTATAATGCCACAGGGATCAAACAGCGCACTCTCTTTAATGAAAACAATGAGCCAATACATTAGATTATATGGCTGTCATGCCTGGCTATCACTCAGGCAAATGCACTAATCCCACACGAACAACTGCAGCCAACAGCTGCACACTTCCTGCTACATGCAGACGAGCCCTGCAGCGGCAGAGCGAAGGCGTTCTCAGGCGCCCCGCCACAGAGACGGATGAAGATGAGGTCAGGGAGACCAGCCAGTATTTACACGAGGAGATCAACTCACTGGGGTAGCCTCTGACTCATTTCTGGATACTTCACTACTTCACTTGCTAAAAACACATTTTCTTATCCGGCCAATAATGAGTGATTAATGACGTTTCAACTCTCACAGCCAAAAAAAAACTCTTCCTATATATAATGCATTTATAAATATGCATGAGTAAACAAGACAAAGAATCTAACCAAACATTAATAGTTTGGGTCTGGTTGTGCAGCCACAAATTAATCTTCATATTTGAATAAGTGTGGTTTTCTCTTATTAAAGTCTGACCTTGTGGTCACAAACAATTTGAATATCTCAATTATAAGATTGGCAGTTTAGATGATTTAATCAAATGAAATGCATCACTTACTTTTATTCTAGAATATCAATAAGTCTATATGAACCACCATGAATAATAACAATGGTGAACGCTGAACATGTATGTTAAAGTGCACTACACAGTCATAGCACATTGTTTAAAACTAAAATATGATGTTTATAATCTTTGTTCTCATGGATTATTTATCTATCCATAAGGCATTTTTCTGTTTCAGGGTTCCTTCAGCTTAAGGCAAATTAGATTTAAGACTTTTTAAGACTTTTTTAATGCTACTTGGGATGAAATATGAAACCAATTTTACAATAACCACTATTTATGGGGAAAAAAAAGAAAAAAAAAACATGGACCCTAACCCTAGCACTGGCTACTTAGAGTTAGGGACAATTGTGCTCAAATATTTACTTTAATATAAAACATAATTTATTTTGTCTTCCCAAAGTAAAAAGTTAGATTATCATCCTCAAATGCTGATAAATCAAAAATCAATCAGTACCTTATGGAATGAAACACACAAAAAAACAATGTATAACTATCTATTCCTTGAAAAGGGTTTGGTCATTTTTCATTTGACTGGATGCTGTAAATGTATATTAGTGTTATTGGTTTGTCTCTCTTATATGTGTGACGTTAAATTCTGTAAGTTATTTAAAAACAATATACCACCACTTATCTTCAGATTTTACGACGCAATGTCAGAAAAAAGAAGATTCATTAAATCCTACATCACATGTCTTAGCATTTTGTAAGACTTTTGAAATATTGATTCAAAACAATTTAATACCAGTTAAGGACTTATTTATAGACTGATTAATTTAATACCTTTAAAGGCTTTTCAAGGCTCCGTGGGAACTCTGTGTATGCATTCACACCACAGATAGGAACGCTAAAGTGGCATAAGTCTGCAAGCAGTTGGTGCAGCAACATGACTGGTGTTTTGTGTTGCACTTTGTTTACACAAACAGGTTTTTTGTGGCAGTTGCCTGTGCTGCATTAGCCACGTTCAACCAATTAATGCACACTTACATCACTCATAGTTTCGTTTGTGCAGGGAGAGTAGCTACTCTGAAAAAGGGGCCGAAAAAGTCCCTCAAAACGGCGTTTTATGAGCCATGATTGTTCCTTGTTCTTGTGGTGTAGACACAACAAAAAGGACTCTTAGAACTACGAAAAAGTTCCTCTGCTCCGAAAAAGGAGTAAATGTCTTCAAATTGTCCAAGAGCCCAAGCCTACATCAACAAATAGCTTGTTTTATTTGACAAATCGCGCAAAGATATTTAACTGATGATGAAATAAATCAGAAAAGCAGAAAATCCTCACACTTCAGAGGCTGAAACAACACATGGTTTTGTCTTCTTGCTTGATAAATTACTTGAATGATGGCAATCGTAGTTTTCTTTTAATCAGCTAATATATTTCTCGACTTTTTCTGCACTAATTAAAAATGTCACATATTAATGAACGACAACCTCCAGGTGGCTTGATATCAAAGTTACAGCCCTTCAGTTGTGCATTGATTCTATCAACAAGGAGACTGTGAAATGAGCAGAAATCCCACAGCGAAATACTCCACACCCTCAACAAGAATAACCTCAAACAACTTCAGCAAGAATCAGAAAGCTCTCCATCAAGGATGAAGTGAGTCGTCTCTTAGAGGCTTCACTCAACAAAAAGTGGTAAGCCACGATATCCCCTGGCTCTGATGGTCTGCCATTAGGAGAGCTGCTGAAATGTCTTCTCATGAGAGACACAATGCTTTGTTTATGGCTGATACCAAAGCTGTCTTGAATAGTGTCAGTCCAAACACTGTCAAAATGTCAACCAACCCCTAAAACATCTCACAATCAGCTGCTGTATCAGTCACTGCCTGAGGTAAGGTAAAGGATGTATAGCTATGAGTATTGTATTTTCACTCCTCCCACTTCTTATTATAAGGGAAAAAGCACACCAGCATGTGTTAGTCCATCTGCTTTCTGACTAAGAGAACGTCTCTCAGCCGCATGCCTGTTTGTTCCTAATGACGACGTATTGTTTTTAGTAACAAGTCATGAATTTATATATCTATTTTTTAAAGGCTCAGTACTTCTTAAAACAGTTGGTTATAGTGGGTTTTAGCAAACGTTACACAAACGGGACAAAATGCTGCATTTCTAAGGGACTATTTTCAGCTGTGGATTAATACACATTTGAGGATTTATTGCAGAAGTGAGACTCTGGTCTTTCATGGCAATAAAGGAGCCTGTTGTCACCCAGCGCAACAGTGTGGCTCACTGATTTGTTTTTAGTTGTTTTTGGACAACAATGGAGCTCTCTGGCACAGAAAAGAAAGACCTATCAGGCTCCACACAGACAATGCTTGTTAGTGGAACCAATTTAATGGTGATTTGGGGCGTTAAATGGGATTTATTGAAGCCAGAATATCACCAACATTTAAGGGCAATTAGTCCATAAGCTGTTTTACTTAAAAGGACAAGTCCCCACATGATCTTGCAAAGTTGGGAGTGTTTCAGGGAGACACTCCGCCCTACTGGGGACTAACTAAAAGTTACTAGTTCTTCGTACTACAGCCTCATTTACCTCCATCAGAACATCATGTCGTCGCTGCCTTCCCAGTTATGTGAGTTATACAGGAATTACTGGCTCATGATGATGTTGGTTATATATATTCGAATTATGGTGCATTACTCTTTGGAGGAACATATATACAAACAGTGCATGAGAGCAGCCTGAGATCTTTCCATGCAATTCTTGATTGCAAAGGATATCTTACACAAAAAAATGACTTTAAGGATCACTCAGTCTTGAAAAGCACTGCAGGATAAAGCCTTGTTGGGTAGAAGTATTTCATGATGGCATGTGTCTGCTTTCTGTTCAGTAAATATCTGCCACTGCTGATTTACTGTGCAACCACACTCCCTGGACCACTTGCCCATTCCTGTAACACAACATGCCCATCAAACTGATGAACACTGGTCTGTGAGATCAATAAGGAGGTTTGTGCACAGTGCATCAGCTAAGCATGTTGGAGTTTCTTGTCATACTAAGGATGGGTTTATTTCCATGCAGGAGAGACGCTTTTAGCCACAAATTGTATTGGAGTAAGTGCCCTTCAAGGACCATTAGGGAGGAGGTCAGTTTTGACAAGAGCCTGTTTTGGGAGCTCTTTAGATGGCCAGGGTCTCTATCACTAACCAACAACCTAATCCAAAAACAGACAGCTTTACTGCGTCTCCAGAGGAGGTAGAGGGGAGATGAGGATTAAATAGCGTTAACCCAATTAAGACAAGGCTGATGGGTAAAAAAACAGGGATTTAAGAGAAAAAGAGGTTTAAGGTCAGGACAGAGTGAGTGTTGTCCTATTGTGAGATGCAACATGAAGACTAAGAAAGGTTTACATTTTATTGTCTGTAGGTAATCCAGCAGTAAACATGGTGTCTGCCTTCAAGAGCACTTTTGATTCTTATCTTTAAATATTATTAAATCCATCAAAAAACAATTTTACAACCACACTAAAAATGGGTTGATTAATCTGTTATTTGATTAATTGTTTAAGCTCCAATTAGCCTTCTAGTATTGCATAAGTAGCCTCAACCCTTAAACCTTATGTTCCCTTACCTGACGTTACCAAGTCATAAACAAAACTCAGACTTGAAACAATTAGTATATTAATCAATTTAATCATCAATCAGCAAGGTTTCAGCACCTTAACTGTTAAGATTTTCTGCTTTTCTCTCTTTTACTTGGGTGTTAATTGTATATTTTTGGATTGAGGCTGCAGAATATCATTTTTTATTGTTTTTCGTGATGTCAATTTGCACATTATGCATACTTCGAAAGACAGTGAAACTAAATTATGAATATAGTAACAATGTTCTAAATTGCATTCTGTCTGTAAGCACCATTTCTGCTGATAAGCGGCAATATGCGCAAACTCTCTAGCCAATCAGACAGAGCCCTCGCCCTCTCAGTCAGCTAGCCTCCAACTTTGCTCAAAGAACCTTGCTCGAAGGCTTGGAGCCAGTAAAAAGTTACTTCTGGCATCATCATTATATAATATAATATAATCATTCATTTGCCAGAAAAAGTAAGGGAGTGAGCATCATTATTTAAGCCACTTTCACACATTTACAACAACCCTGGACTTATCTAGACATTACCAGGAAGAGCTGCATGTGAGAACTCAAATGTCCAAATCATTTGGAGTGGACATTAAATGGACTTTACCCTGACAGATCTCTAGTATTTCCTAGTCGTCTGTGTAATATCTGATTGAGTCCATGAGTGAACAGAGAGAGTCATTGTCAGGACAATTCACAGTAAGCAAGTAGGTGTGTTGATGACATTTTTATCATTCATCTGGCAAGTAACCATAAGAGTAAAAACATCCCAGGGTAAAAAAGAAAGGTCACTTACGCAAAGACACCAACAAAGACAACGAGATTCAGCAACTTCTGTTAGAAAGGGCCAAAGCCGAAATTGTTAAATTCAGAGAATGGCAAGAGACTGTTTTATTAAAACCAGCTTCAAAAACAAAACAATGCGATTTCAGTGAGTGAATATCCGGACCTGATTCTTTGGACATTGTTTGGAGTTCATATGACAAAACTGCTTGCGTTTGCTCGACTCTCTGAGACTAAACTGTACTCTGACTGTCAGTCTTCATGTCTTCATGTCATGAACATTGATCAACTCTTTTGGGGTAAAGCTCAATATGTACCGAGTGTGTGGTCGAGAGAGCGAGAGAAAAGGAGGATGCACTCAGACAGGTGACGGTGACCAGAGCAGAGGAGTGGACCAGGAAAGTTGTCAAGTGGTAGTTATTAGAGGTCGACCGATATTGGTTTTTCAAGGCCGATACCGATTATTATTTTTTAATGAGATTGATAACCAATATTTGGAACCGATATGCTTTTACAATAAAAATGTATATCTTTCTGTCACTTCTGACACTTTCTTTGAACTTTTTAGCCAATTAATTTTATTGGCAATCATTAAAATTAAATACCAGTATAGATAATTGGCAAATTGCTAATTATTGGTCCCAATCTGTTGACAGTTTGTCCATGAATAAATTCTTGAGCTCCACAACACCCAAGCAAATACACACATATACTGCACATGCAGTCACAGGTACTGTGCAAGTGTGAGTCCAGAACTCAGTAGCTACACTTCAATATCTATTAACCGAAGCTAAATGACAATATTCAACGTGACTGCATATTTTCCTCACATAGTGCAGCACTAATTTGGATTTTGGCTCTCTAGTACTGACCCAAAAAAGACATCTGAGGGTTTGACCTTGAACTCTCAGAAACTAGGATACACAATTTTTTACTGTTACTGCAACAATTTGGGAGAGCTAATCTTCAAATGAGTCAAGAATTTATTCTAGCATTAAAACTCCTAGAAGAGAACATATCCATAACAATGGTAAACCCAGACTGGTTCTCATAAATGCAGGTGTATAGACAGACACACACACACACACACACACACACAGAGAGAGAGAGAGAGAGAGAGAGAGAGAGAGAGAGAAACATATTGGCCATTACCCAGTTGCTCTGTCCTCTGTCTATAACCAGCCTCTTCCATCACATTTCTATTATTGTTTGTGTCAAACTGATGAAAAACATCACAAAGACTCAAAACCAACCTTGTCCTGATTTGAAAACTAAGTCTGGTCCTGCGGTTTGTGGTTCTTCAGATGTTTACAGCAGTCTTGTTAAACCTGTAATAACTTATAACCAAGACTCTGTCGCATAACAGTTTATGACACAAGCCTTTAAAAATACACCCGTCACATGCAAATGCGTGCTCATGCTGATCAGCTGCGTATGGAGGGTTAATTGACCCGTTAATTACGCGGTAATTAACTGCACCTTTAAATATTTTACAACTTTCAAGCGAAGATAACCATGAAAAAGTGTCAAATTAGTGCAAAACTACACAAATTCAACCTGCTCTTATTTCACTGTATGTAAATAAGCTTTCAAATTCGCAGCCGAAGCGAAAAGCAACTAACACGTGCCTAATTAACCAAAAAACACATTATATACAAAGAAAACTGTGCTCTGGTGGGTAAACTTTAAAAAGCTTGTTCGTGTCGGTAACATTTGGTAGGAGCATCCAAGAAAAGCCACGCGCTGTTTTCTCATTCAAAGTAAACGGCGGTGCTCCTTTACTTAAATGTTTTTTTTAAAAATGGCGAATTTAAATGTAGTTTTCACTCACCGCTCCAGCTGAGGAGGCACACGTGAAGAAACAGCGGTAGAAATTGCAGGAGAGCCATGTTGTGCTGCTTTTCGTATCCAGTCCGAAACACTCTGAAGTGGTGTGTCGACGAGAAGTTGCAGCCAGCAGACCCGGAGGAGACTGAGGAGAGGAGGAGGAGGAGGAGGAGGAGGAGGAGAGGGGAGGGCGCTCAATTAAAGTCTCAGTCTGGCGGGGTCCTCCTATTGTGGAGGCTTTCTGTGTGTGCAGCTTATCAGTGTTTTCTTATGCTACAAACTCCTAATTCACACGCAGATTTCTTCTGGGGTAGAAAGTCTTCAAGGTCACGATCATAAGCGCACCTTATCACTTCTCCACACCTTTTAGCCTGAACCACACGGCCTGTTGGCTGGATTTAACTGGGACACTTATTTTGCATTTTCATAGTGGCTGAAGGTGATAAATCCATTAACACATGAGCCTGAAATTCAATTTTCAAGTACTGCAGTAAGCTACATTTGGGAAATGTACTTATTTGCTTTTTACAATAAAAAATATGAAACCACTGTCATGTATCTGCAGCCAGCAGGAGGTTAGCAGAGCTTAGCAACAGTGGAGGATCCTCAGAGTACCAGAGGTCAAGATCTGACAAGTCCCAAGTCAAGTCCCGAGTCAAGACAGGCAAGACGCAAGTCAACTCCCAAGTCACGCATGACAAGTTCTGAGTCAAGTCCCAATTCAAGAGTAACAAGTCCCAAGTCAAGTCCTGAGTGAAGTCATAAGTCAAGCACGACAAGTCCCAAGTCAAAACTGACAAGTTCCAAGTCAAGTGAGGCAAGTCCAATGCCAATGTCAAAAGCCAATGTCCCAACAAGTCATTACATAGTCCTACACTTCACTAAATGTAATGCCATTTAAACAACTGACTAATAATATATTAACTTTAGCATTAAATGCTTTTTTAAAAGTTAATACACTTTTTTTAAAACAAGTGCAACTGAACTTATCATAAAAAGCTGTACTTTCATACCACAGTTTTTTATTTTATCACATTTGGGATTTTATAAAATTTTATTGATATCAATGCCATCATCAGTTGAGCTTATCAGTATTCTTTATTGATTCCCTTATTGATTCCTGACCAGTTTTCTCTATGGAAAAAAAACAGGTCTAAGCAGGTTTTCACCGCCAGCTGAACTGTTTTATTATGTATGGGTCTGAACACAGTGTCGAAACTAAGTAGAAAAAAAGGCCTGCGTGTGACTCAGGTGTGCAAAAACGCTGCTGCCTAACTGGTGTTTAGTTTGGAACTGGTTCTAAAAAAACTAGACTGTCTGTGTGGCGCCAATATTATAATATCAGCATATTTACTGTTTCCGCCCGTACTTTCATTACCATTTTAAAGATATTACAATGAACTATTTTGTCATCTTTGTTCATGAAAATAGGGTTCAGTTAGCATACAACAGAGAAACAATGGAACAACAAAAATAAAGAATTCCTTTCCTTTTATGGACCAAAATTGCTTGTTGATAAGTCATAGTGGATGTAGTGTAGTGGATATTGTGAACACGTTTACAAAACAGCTCAAGACGCATCTGCAGACTTACATTTGTTTTGTTTTGTTAATTTATATGTCATATTTTGATTTTTTTTTTTTTTTGCAATGAACTTTGTGATGTATGATCTATAGAAGATACAACAAAAATAAACCTTCTGTAATTATGATACAAGCCATTGCACAAATCACAAACTACCATTTTGGAAAGTACTTGATAAATTCTAAATCAGCAAGCAACCAATGAAGACCACCACCACTAAAATCAACCACTTTTAGATCATCTAGCAGTGATAAAAACCTTAACCATCATTTAATTTTTTTTTTAAACTTCCAGCTGTTTCTAACTCGCCCACACATTCTCCCCAGGAAACATGTAATCTAATTAATATTCTTCTTCTTATGAAGCAACCATGACAATATTAATATTCTT
This sequence comes from Plectropomus leopardus, assembly GCF_008729295.1. Taxonomy (NCBI): domain Eukaryota; kingdom Metazoa; phylum Chordata; class Actinopteri; order Perciformes; family Serranidae; genus Plectropomus; species Plectropomus leopardus. The sequence goes on from NC_056475.1 coordinate 9,455,027, forward strand.
TCAACACAACAGCCATGATGCAGAAAACACAGTTTAGGTTAGCAGAGGTTACATACGCTGGACTTCCTCCAGTAAAGCGAGCAGGCTTCTGGTGTTTCCATCACAGACTGTGGAGTCACTTTGGCTAACAGCTGCAGCAGAGACGCTTCCTGCAGTCGGTCACCCAGCTGTCCAGCTCCGTCATACATGAGCCTACAGCTGTGGACACGGGACAGGTATTAGACATGGAGACCAACATCTCGTGGTTGCAGAACATTTATAGCTGACTATAGGTTTACCACAGAGAGCCTCCAGACGTGCAGTATGTGGGGCAGGGGTCATGTTATGAAACTGTGACACTGTGATTTTCATTTTCCTTCCAGCTGCTACAAACATATCAGACAGTGGTGGAATGTAAATAAGTACATTTACTTATGTACAAATTTATGGTACTTTTTTAAAAATGTCATGTCACTTTCTGCTTCTACTACACTACACTTGTACACACAGTGTAAATATTATACTTATAATACCACTGCATTTATTTGATAACCTTAGTTTCTTTAGAAATCAAGGTTTTTGCACACAAACAATATGAAAATATAAAAATGCAGCTGAAATGATCACTGATTGATTAGGAAATTAAGAACCCCCCACTGAGGTCTGGGCTATGCCCCCAGTGTCCTCAAATTCTAGCAACACCCCTGCTAGTAACAGAGCATTTTTACAGAGTGGTATAACTACTTAAGTAACAGATCTGAATACTTCCTCCTCTGCTGGTATCAGGCAGGCTTTTACAGGTGTTTTAAAGGTATAAGCATTATTGGAAATTAATCTGAGGGCAGCCGGGATTGAAAACCATCCTGAGTATTTGTTCTTGGACCCTCAATTCAGATACGAAAAAAACCCAAAACAAAACAACAACAAAAACAATCCTAAACAAAGGAAAAAATGGAAGAAACCTCAGAAAAAGCAGCTGAAGAGGATCCTTCTCTTCTCTACAGACAAAAGATCAAGAGGAAAACCTTTGTGGCATGTGACCATCTAAATTTTAATTTTCTACTTATTTGAAGGATTTTTTTTAAGGCGTGAAGATGACAGTAGATCCAGGATTCCACAACAAAAAAAGGAAAAATTAGAGAAAAGTGAAAAACGTTGTTACCTCTCATTCACTAATTAGACTAATAAGACTCTTCAGGTTTGTTTTAAGTCTGGAAGTCTGGACTCCAGGTCGGAGGAATCAGTACTCAGTACAATCAGTACAATCTGAGCCCTGTTTCTTGATTTTACACTATACGGCACCTTTATGAATAATAACACAATCAGCCTTTTGTCAACATAAAATAAACATAATGTGAGCTTGACACTGAAAGGAGGACAGCAGCAGCTGCACAGATGTGAAAAAGTGTATCTTTCACCTCATATCAGGGAATATTTGGTTTGGATTTGAGCCAAATTTTCTCTCAACTTTGGAGGAAGCCATCTCTCACATGAAATCTATCTACCTCTTACTCATGAGGCGTGATTCTGACCAGGCTTCTCCTAAAACGGTTTTTGTTCCCCAACTGTCAGCCCACACATTCACTCCTTTGTTAAAACCAGCAGCTCAGTGTCCACAGGCCCTGAAGCACACCGTAGATACCCCTGCTGCTGAAGAATCAGATGAACAAACATCAACAGAGTTTAAATGTTCTGTGTAATGTTTAAGAAAAACTTCACCTACAAAACAACCATTTGTATATCAGTTATTTACCTCGTGTGGAATTGGAGAAGAAAACTTTGTCTTTCTGCCGAGAGGGTAAAATCCTAAAAAAAAAACCAAAAAAAACAACGGACATTCTTCATGAAGTGAAATAAACAGCTACTGGTAGCAAGGTAGCTAAACTATAACCTATGGGGAAAAAAGCTGTGCATGAGACCATTTATACATAAGTGTTTTAAATTTTATAGTTTTAGTGTAATTTAATGTGTTTGGGAAGTACTAAACATACAACTAGATAAATGAGCCTTGGGTTATACCTCTTGAGTTGTGTTAGGGTTTTGAAAATTGATGCTTTGGTATAGTTTACTTCAATTTATTTAGATTTTTGTTTTACTTTTTTTCAGACAACAAATCCTAATGCAACAGTAAACATGATATCTAAGGAAGCTGCAAATATAACAGCTTGTATATCTAACAAATTAGTGCCAAGCGAATGGCGTTGTCACGTTACATAGTTAACGTTAAGTTATGAAGGTTGGGTTTAAGAAGATAAAAATAGTGGTTTAGAATAACTCAAAGTTCACTTGGTTTCACACAGGACACAAACACTGGTCTATTGGGGTAAAGTCCTGTGTTTGTTTGACCCATACCATTCCCAATGACGTGGGTTACATACGGATTGTGGTGCTTTACTTTTCATACAAAAAGTGCCTCAGAACAGCCTGTTCTTGTTCTTGTTCACCATCCAGGCATGCGTAAAAAACAAAGTTTCCTTAACGAATTAAAGGTGTGTACTTGATATAAAAATGATCATTTTGCTGGTGAAGTAGCGACTTTTCTCTAACACTTTCTCACTGACTCCTTCTGCAACCTTCTGAGGATTTTCTGTCCCTAAATCTCATTTCTCAACCAGTGTTTTACTTCTTTTGCAGCTTTCCTCTATTTCTTCTGTCTAATTCCCCCTGCACTGCAGTCATTCCACTCTAACTCTGCTGCTGTCCTGCGGAGGGTGTGGACAGGCATGTGCTACAGCTATGACAGATGGTGCGACCAGCCTCTTCTCCTCTTCACCTGCCACATAAGAGAGGAGCTTCACCGGACAGCATAACATGCCGGAAATTCATGCTACGCCCTCACAATAACACCCCCCTCTGTGCAGGCGCCCTGACAAACCATGCGCTCTCATAACTCAACTTCAGCTCGACTTTTTTCTTTTACTTTGTAACTAGAAGATCAAGTCTTTCACCTCTTTAAGCTCCTCCTCTGATCCATACTTACCTTAAAAAAATGCTCATATTTTTGAAAAAAGATAAAAATCTAAAATTATTATTATTATTTAATATTAATGTATTGTGTTGGTTATTTGTGTTTTTTTTATTTGTAATATTTCCATTAATTCCATTAATTAAAAGCATGATTACATTTTTTCCTTTGTTTAATTTTTTTAGATATTTTATTTTTATTAGTTTAAAAAAAATAGTTTTAGTAGCACGGGTAGTAGCAGTAGCAGCAATAGCAGTAGTACCCCTAAAATTATTATCAGTATTATTATTGCAAGTATTGACACAAAGTTAGGTTTTTAGCATCAACATGTTAATGTCAAATTATTGCTCCCATGTTGAAAGTTACATACCTTACAAATAATATGTAGAAAATAAAATATTTAGAAAACTAAACTAACATAAAAAGCAACTTTAGCATTGTTACAGGGTCATTTTTTTAAGCTACTCAAAATAATTTGACAAGGAAAGTAAAGCATTATTTTTTGTACTTGGTAACTTAAGTAAGTACTTCTCACACAGGAGCTTTTGAAAATGCTACAGTAGCATTTTAATCAGAAACAGTATTGCAGTTGTAGTCACTGGGAATGATGTGATATTGCAGTCAAAATCTACAGTATATTTGTCTCTTGAACTCTTGCAGATGTGAAGGTTGGGCCACACAAATATCGCTGGATTTGGAAGTGAAGTCTGTTTTATGTGAGAGTGGAAAGAAAGTCACAAGCTCGTGTGAAAAAGTCTTTGAAGTGGGCAGAAATCCCAAACCCCATCTGAAATCCCTCTTTTCCCCTGTAATGGAGAGGAGAGGCAGAAAAAAGATGACTCCCTTCTGCCAAATCTTTCTTCTGTATTTTTAAATCAGCTGGGCCTCTTTGTGAAATCCCTTCCCCCCTTACCTTTTTCTTAATTCTTCTTTCTCTTTATTTCAGTCATCCCTGCTGCTGTTGTGACGCTGGAAAATAAAAAGAGATTTAATAATCAGACTTACTTAAAATACACACATGTTCTGTACATGTAATCATGAATAAATAAATAAATCCTGACATTGAAAGTACCCTGAAAAGTGAAGTACATTGTGCTCTGACTCTCAACAATTAAAGGGAATTCTAACTGGGAAAAGTTTCAGCTGGACACAATCTGCAAAAACACATAAATCTTACATACTGTTCCTTTAATATGACCAAATTAGTGAATGAATATGATTTTCATGACATCAGTCCCTATTCGACTTTCCATTCAAAGTCTGTAATGATCTCACTGTGTTGTAGTTTTGTAGTTAGCGGCAGAGTCCACCTTTCCTGGAAATTCACTGTGTTTGCCACTAACCTTGCTGACAGCGACTGCTCATTAAAAATAAATCTACAACGAAAGGTATTCTCATTTTTTGTATTTTTTTGGTAGCAGATCAGTTTTACATATTGCAGGGAGTAATGAAAAAAAGAAACAGATCGTACACATGGAGCTGTTAGACGACAAGCTGCAGACCTCCATCATTTAAAGTTACCAGCAAGGAAACGAATAGCTTTCACTGTGCCCTGGCACAAAGGCAAAGGTTTTATGTTAACATTGGGGGCGGACATGTATGAATTGGGGAGTTGGGAGGGGTCCTCTACCAGAAAAATTTCCTGTACTCTGGTGAGTTTTTATGCACCAATTTGTGCCTTTTTGGCATAAAATGTATGGTATAAATGCCTTTAATTTTGTCATAATAAAAGTCTTCTGCTACTTTTTTGTTGTTATTAAGGGGACAAATTTACATGTTCTCTATATTAGGGTGATGTGTTCCCTGCCTCCCCCCAAAATCTACTCCTATTCCCCCGCATGATGGGGGAAAAAATATTTTTAACTTACTTAATTAAAATAATGTGTGTTTGTTTGACTGCACTGTCATTAAAAGAAGCTTTTCTGTTGTATTTCTGATAAAGGAGTGGCTGAAGGATAATATCATAACATACTGTCACCTATCGTGAGAGGACAAGTATCCTAACTGAGTAATTTCAGCTTTTCTTCATTTCTTTGAAACAAAAGAGAAATAAGTAGGTCTACATATAATCTTAAAAAGTATACACCAAGTGTTTGCACTTATGTGAAGCTGGGGAGTCAAAATGGTCAAAAAACAATGCATCAAAGATAACGATACAAATATGTAGATTTATATCTCCTTGTATGCAACAAACTCCAAAATCATTGCATCATCATGCAGCTGATTGTGTGGCAACAGAGATACATACAGTCCAGACGGTTATTAACAGTGATTTGTCAAAGATTATAAGCTTACAGGTAGGCCGGTAAAAGTTTGGTTCAGGTTCAGATCCAGGTCCACATCCAGGTCCAGATGGCTGCATAGGAAGGCACAAAGCAAGAAACTGACAGGGAATGAGTGTCAAGGGCTGATGGGGGGAAATGGAAACAGGTTAGCAGGTGAATGAGAGAGTCAGGTGACTGGGACAGGTGGGGAAGTCTGAGGGCATCTGGTGGATGGATGGAGAATGGCAATGCACGACGGTGAGGTTAGTGAGGAAGTAGCTGTGGACAGGAGGCTTTTCTCACTTCTGTTTGGACATCAGTTCTTTTCCTCGCCTCCTCTACTTTTGTCTCTCACCTGGTGGAGGAGGCAAGAAAAATGCACGAGAAGTGATGAGTTGAGGCAACAGACATTTAACAAAATGAGACATCCGTTTCTTGGAGAAGCCAGGGTTTGCTTGTTTTTTCAGTTTTAAAAGCAACATCATTTAACCCTTTGAAACCTAAACAAATTGGCTTCAATTCTTCAAGAATTCTTCCTGAATTGAAGCAACTTTTTTAAAAAGTGCCAAAAAATAGCAAGAAATTAGCAGAAAGTTACATAAAAATGACCTCAAAATAAGAAACAAAAAAAGTGAAGAAAACATATACAAGCAAGAAAATGACTTTATGAAAGAGTGAAAATGAAGTCAGTCCTATATGATGCCTTTTTTTACATCATGGGTGCTGAAAAGACTTTCGCAAACAACACACCTCTGTATTAACGCTCACTGCTCCTCCGGCATGCCTCCCGTATCCTCGCTCCTTTAGGTGCATTTAAGTGAATTGAGACTTCCTTCCAGATGGTAAGCTGTTATCGATTTCTGGGTCACAGGCAGGACAACGGGAAGAAAGGAGGCACAAAACAGAGAAATGAGAAAAGGTAAGGGACTGAATGGCAGACTGAGTAAATAAAAAAATGACAGGATCCTACATTTCCCATGATACAATTTGATCGTGTACATTTTTAAGATCCTCCCTGCTTGACCTGTATGTATAAAATCAAATGCTTCTTTTATGTTATGACCATCATTTCATATCTTGAAACAATGATGACAGTCTAAGCGGCTTTTGTTCTTACTGCTGCTTTGAAAATCAGACTTACATCTAACATGACCCCTTTTTACAAAGTCTTCCTGACAGGATTTCATGTATCTGCAGTGTATCATATCCATGAATATTACACAGCTGTAACTGTGGTGGCTTTGAGCTGTTCAAAGTACAAAAGAAATGAAATCCAGGCTCCTCTGTAGGCCAATATAGAGGTAATCGTTGAATGGCATAAAAAAAATCTTTGAAGTAGTCACAAGATATTCAACTGCAGTTCATTATCATCGTCATACCCGTCCCTGCAGCCTGAAACGAGCCCACACACTGGCTGCTCTGCTCACACAGATTGGGGGCAGAGTGTTTCACCACAGGGATGCCAGACAAAGTCAAGGACCGATGGTTTGGACAGACTCTGTCAGAGAAAGGGGTGGGACAGTAAGAAAGGCCATTCACCAGAGAAAGAAATGCCAGGGGGCTTCAAGGGCACGCTCCCCCATTTGTGAAACAGGATTTTAATAACTTGTTTATTCTGGAAAAAAAGATCTAGGTCTTTAATGTCTTATAGAAAATTACAGCAATCACACTAACAAGCCTCCAAATGGGAACAGGAGGATTGCTCTACCAGAAACTACATCATTGGACAGACTCTTTTGTGTGTATTAACCATTTTGCATGAATGGATTACTTAGAAAGCCTACCAGGCACAGGCTCAGGGGCCCAAAAAGTCAGGGGGCCACCTGGCCTTCACTTGCAGAATGTCACTCAAATTAACATTAACAACGGTCGACCCAAAAGAGACTCAAAAATACCTTAACAAGGGTGCCTGGTGGCTCAGTGGATAGAGCGGTGCTCCATATACAGAGGTTGTGTATAACTAATAATAACTACAAACATACACAGAACTACCAAAAAAAAGACACAGAATTACCTCAAAGAGATACAAAATAACTACAAAAAGACAACAAGTGACCTCAAATGACCAAAAAAGATATGAAATTATTTCAAAGAGGAACATAACAACTAATGAAGATGCAGTATTACCTCATTAATTAAAAAAGACACAAAATTCCCTTAAAGAGACACAAAACAACAAGAAGACACAAAATGTCCACTAAGAGACACGACATTACTAAAGAAAGACTTTTTTACCCAAAAGAGACACAAAACAACAAGACTAAAAAAAAGATACATGACCTTAAAGAGACATAAAACAAAAACAAGGAGACATAAAATGACCACAAAGAGACACAAAACCATCACAAAGTCTGTGTGTCCTGTTCCCCCTTATAATCTGTCTATCTAAGTAGGTATACAGTTTGGAAATAGCATTGAAAAAAAGTAAGAGGCTACTTTGGTCAAGTTTTGCAGTTTCAGCTGAGTTGAGCTACCAGTTTGTCCCAGTGGCCAACGGCAGTACTGCAACTAAAATGTCCTCTGTGGCCCCAAAAGTATTTCCCCATCAGAGACGTCTGTAAAACTCTGACAGGACAGAAGAAATCCTCCATGTCCTGCAGCAGTTTAAGGAAATTCAAAGATGAGGTGATTAGGCTAGCGTACAATTCAGAAACTTTACCCAGACTGCAGTCCTAGGAGCCAAAAAAGTGCACTTTCTGCATCCTTATCACTCCCACTGCAGTATGAACTGGGCAATTGAAACATTTTGATTAAACTCTCTCTTATCAGGTCCACTATGTTTTGCTGAGGCCCCATTTCCAAATCATGCAGGCAAAGCTCATCTTGTAGCGGCACAATGCATCACCCAGGAAGACCTTCAGTGTTTGGCTGCAGACAGTAGAAAACAATAGTGATAAAAATCTGCCTGGCTGGACCTTTGACTGTACAGTATATTACCATGACAGTTGTGTTTATTGCTGTAGTGATTATAGCACAACTGAAAAGACCTTGTGATGTAGCGGCCTCATCACTGTTGTATTAGAACACTGTGAAATTGTATATTTACTGCTGGAAATTGGCCATGAACTAAAAGGGAAAATCCAATTAAAGTTTTTGACACAAAAAAACCTAAAAAAGTTTTTTTGCCATATTATTTCACACTTACTGCATGCCGTGAGCAATCCCCAGAAAAGGATGTGTTTTATTTTTGCTTTTTTTCACAGTTAATTTAATGCTGCATTAAATATGTGTGTACCAAGGAGTCAAAGCTCAAAACACAAGAAGAATCAATGGAAATAATGTAGTTTGACAACATAAATTTTGTCATGTAAAGAATTCAGCCACGACAGCTGATGGATGCAATTTGCATAAACAAATTAAGTAATTCAAGGTTAATATGATTAACTTTTAAACTAGAATTAGTAAAGCTGTCAGCTTCTGTATAAGTTTTTCATCCTGATATCTTGTTCGGTTTATGATTCAAGTTCCTCTGTACTAACCGGGTCTGTTATATGTTTTATCATTGGTTTATTCACAAAGGCCACAAAGAGACACAAAACAACTACAAAGAGATGAAAAACAGCTGCAAAGAGACTCACAAAAACTTCAGAAAGGGGCAAAACAATCCCAAAGACACAAAAAATGACCACAACAGGGGTGCAAAGCAAATACACAGGGACTCAAAATGACCACAAAGAGAAACAAAAAGATGCGGAACGACTACTAAAAGATGCCAAACAACTATAAAGTCTGGTGTCTTGCTCTTCGGGACCGTGTCTACCAAAGCATTTTTTTCCCGGCTGAAAACGCCGGGCGCTTCGTTCACACTTGGGCGCTCCTCAGAAAACACCTGGGAGCATAGGAGAGCATTTTGGAGATGCAGTGTATTTTTTCAGCTGAGAAGCTTTTGCTGCATCTGGTTGCTATGATACAGAATATCCGCCGAAGCAAACATGCCGGCATATGGTAGAGTACTTGCTTTGGATGAGGGGAAGGCTGAAGACTTCAGGGATAGAGGACGGACATGCTAGTCTGTGTAGGTTCATGAGAGGAAAAATATATATATAATATTTTTACACATTTTTCCTTCATTGTTGTTGTTGTTCAGTGCTTGTATATATCAGATATGGCAACTTGTCTTTGTGGCGGGTTGTGTTTCCCTCCTCCACTGTCACTAGGCAGCTGAAGTAACAGTCATGAGCACAGCATTTTTACACAAAGCTGAACATTTTTTCAACTCTTGGCACTCATTATATGTTTTTTTTTTCTACACTTTACCATACATCTCCTTGCCCTAAACCTAACCATCCATGCTGCTGTTGTCTAAACAAAACCACCTGCCACACCATCCTACCATGTGCATTCACTGACATCACAGTGGCATCCTGGAGCATAAACAACAGACGCAGAAAGATAACTAACTCGAAATATGTAGACGTGGAAGTCCACTGATGAAGCTGCAACATGTGACGAGTCGGGATAAGAACTTGTTGGGAGGAGAGGCGGTGGGGCCTTCTGCATGTCTGTGCCAAGGGGCCCATTGTGTCATAATCCAGCCACGTAAACAAGGACTCACATGCGCCAACATGCACACGCAGCCAGACCATCTAACAGCGAAGAACAGAGAAGCTCGGACTACAAAAGACACAGAGGGAGCATGATGCAATTACATAGCATGCAGAGCTTCTGTAAGATAAAAATATACATGTTCATTAATTCAACACAAAACATATAATATAAATTTAGATTATATTCAACCCTTACGTTTTCAATTCACCAAACATAACCTAAAAGAGTGAACTCTTGTCCGACACCACCCACAGCAGACGCTGAATAAATGAGCAGACAGTCAGAAGTGATCCTGAGGAACACAGAGAAAGAAAACCATGTGCCTTCACCTCAGCAGAGGTGAAATCTACAGAGCTGGAGGCTTACTGGAACAAGAATCATTAGATATACTCAGAATTTCTGATTAGATTATAGTCGGAGCATTGTGCGGTGTGGAGGCGTGTGTGTTTTTGTAAGGCAGAGGGCATAAATGGGTTATGGGACCTCGGGATGTTTTGGGGGAGGGAGTAACTGATTGTACCTCCTACCATTGCTCAGATCCTGTGACAGCGTTCGCCCTGAAGGAGACCGTCACGTTACCATTGACCCCTCAGAAAGATTGTTGCCATGGCCACAAGACGCCTTAATGAGCTAATGAATCACTCTGGCACACCTCAGCTTAGACACATCAGTGTCTCGTTGAGGGCACAGAGGGAGGGAGGGACGGGGCGGGGTCGGACTCCATATAGACACAGTACAGGGACCCAGGTGGCCAATTGTTCCCAAATGTAGTGAATCAAAATTTGGTCAGGGCAGCTCTTAATCACCAGCAGACAGCACACTTCACATCCATTCTTCTCTGATTACATTAACAGGACCTCGAGGACTCTGCCATGTATTTTCTACTCACATAATAAAGAGACTGTAACCACTTTTGTGTGTTGTGTGCTGCGGTATGTGGAAATCTCTGTAACATGTAAGAGACTTTCCCCATATACTCCATCTTTCACATAAATTATTCAGTCCTGCATTAATGATCACATCAACATTTTGGGGAAAGACGCTTGTTTGCTTTCTTTTTCCGAGAATGACATGAAAGGATCGATACCGCTCTCATGTCTGTGCTGCAGTGAGGATATGGTTAGCCTAGCTTAGCATAGAGACTAGAAGCAGAGCCTGGTTCTGGTCAAAATGATGTAAAATGCCTTTCAAACACTCCCAAAAGAATAAGAATGAGTAAGTATCTCACAAGTTATATGATATTTAGAGAAGCTGCAAAGAATAACTTGATGCCTATAGCGTCTTGCTCTTTTCTAGCTCCTATATTTAAATTGAGATCTAATCACAGCGCAGGCAGAATTAAGATAACAAGCACTTAATCTAAATGCAAAGCCTGTAAAATATGTAATTTCAATATAACATAGATAAAGACAAGTAGAGATTAGTGATAGTACTACAGATCTGTAGGGATTTACAGTGTTTTACATATGACTTGTGCACTGGCAGGGGAGAGATACAAAACAATGAGCCAAAGATGCTAAAAGAGGCTAAAAAAAACTGGCACAGGCTACAGAGCTGGAGGATAATTCAGTGGGTTCAGCACTACAGGCACAATTTGGTTCAGTACTTTTATGAAAAAAATATCACTTAATGTTGGATTAACACTTTCTTCAGTTAATACAAGTTTCTAAAGTACATTAAAAAAAAAAACATGTAAACCGCGAGGATTTTTCTCTGAACATTTTTCTCTAACAATAAACAGAGCGGCTTTAATGATGTGGCTCTTGAATGTTTACATGTGTTCAGTAATCCAGCAGAAATTTAATTCAGTACTAAAAAAACAGGGTTTGAACTGAAGAGCCGGAGCCTTCAGGCAGCTCTGATAAGGCGGCTTTAAATTCCCCCTTCTCAGCCGCATTATGACGGCAGCCGCTTTCAGCTGTTTGTAGCTCACAGACAAGAAATAAGAGCTTCACTGCGCTTTTCTGAGGAAGTTCTCACGGGCTGAAAACCTGCACTTAAAATTAGAATTTACTAAATGTAAGCAATGTCTTAAACAGGCGCGGTGACAGACCTTTTAACTCCTCACATACTAATGCGAGATACTGTTTCTTGTTTGTGCGTTGAAGGTATGTCGACGAGGGTCGAGTTCGGCCCCCTGTAACTTGACTGACAACTCCAAGTGCAGCGGCTAACGCTATTAACCTTAAGCCATTCAATCATCCAATCACATAAAAAAGTCAAGTGTGTAGCGTTCCCAGAGGTGTTAACTATTCACTGTGTTCACATTTTAAAATTATGGGGTCAGTTTCAGGCTACATGGTTCCCCTCAGGGTGCACATCAAAACTGTGTGTCATCAACCATTTCTATTCTGTATATTTGTCTTGTAAGTGGTCTCTCTGCAAGCATCACACATTCTTTTTAACCTCTTTTTGGGTCAGCTGAAAGAAGCTTTTATTCTTGACATTTATTGCAAGTGAAAGCCCATTGTTTTGTGCTGTTTTATTGTTATGCTTTTGGTTCAGTGTTGCAGCACTGTTTTGTTACCCCTCCTGTGCACCGCAGACAGCCATGACACAGCAGTGGCCTTATGCCCGCATTGTCCACTGTGGTTTTTATAGTGTGTCATGTTTTGCAGCTGCGAGCAACATGTTTGCACGTTTTATTTTTTTGCATTTAGTGTTTTAGTTTTGTGCAGTGAGCAATGCGTGAGTTGCATTGAGATACTTTTTTTCTTTTAATTTTAAACAGAATTTTATATTATTTCTAAATAATCATTTATTAAGCATCTCTTGTCCGCACTTTTACTATTTTTAATGGTGATTTTTATTTTTTTTTTTTTTAATCATTTCCTTTATGTAGTGATGCAGAAAATAACGGTGAGGAGGTCATCTGACTTCATCACAAACCTGCAATAACGCCACAATCTTTCCTGAACTGTAACCAACTGTTTTAGTCACCTAATTTTAACCTTAAACATGGTTTCCTTACTGTAACCTTGATGTTTCCTTCACCTCAGCAATGCTGCAGTTTTTATTGCAGATGTTGTAGAAAGCAAGAATTTAAAAATGGATGCAAAGAATGCAATTTAGGGCTTTACAGAATCGTCTGTCAGTTCAGCAAATACTGACCACACTGCCATTAAATTTGCAGTGGTAATCATATTCCCCCCACAGGATAAATCCTGGTGTTAAAGTTGACCTGCTGGCTCGCACTGACCCGTCCTCAGGTCAAATCATCCACTACAAGAAATATCAGATTCTAACAGCCATGAGATTTACTGACACACATTTACGTTCCCCGTCATTGTTTCCAATTTGGACACTCGAGAAGCTTTTCGGTGATCCCACCCTCAGGTTAAAAGGTCAACTGTGCATGGAATTTATCTCATAATGTAATGAGTAGATTGCAGTTAAAGGAGCTGGAAATATTCATTCTTTTGGTGCACACTTTATTTTACAGGTCTGTAGCTCTCTAATATTTTTTAAGTATGTTTCTTGGAGATAATTTTGTTACATTTTATAAAAATAACATTTTGCGTGTTCAGCTGACCACATACTGCTGTCATTATGTGTTACACTGAAGCACATAATTCAATCTCAACTAACTCCCCTCTTGCACATTTTTTTGTATCTGTGTTATACTGTTAACTTTTACATCCCATGGGCAATGGTTTCCACATTCCTGCACAACTGTACACTTTAAAATTTAAAACTTTAATTATTTTACATATTTACATATTGTTATATTCTTTTGTGAAACGTCTTAATTTTACTTTATATTATGTCTTTTTATTTTTGCAGTGTGTTTAATGTTATGCACTAAATGACCTAGTCAAGTTACTTTGCGAACATTTGTGATTCTGATTCTGACTAAGAGACTGAAATAATGTTGACAAGTTGATTAAGATTTATTGATCACAAGTCCAAGATGTGTTTGTAATCAGTAATAATAATAATAGTCACTTACCGAGCTCCTCCCCTGAAGCCTGAAGAACCCCAGTGAAGAGTTGAACCTCTGTGAAACAGAAAAAAAAACTGTTACATATTGTAAATCGAACCCTTATAAACCCGCAGGCCATAAAGCATTTGCTATAAGAAATTCTGTGATTCAGCAGAAAAACTTAAATAATTATTATATAACTTAATAGGCTATTTAAGGCTATTATTTGTGACAATTACCATGAACTTACAGTGCAGTTTGTGCAGTTTTTCTCATATCCCACCAAAAATATACTGAAGATGTATGTGAAATGTGAGGTCCGTCGTCAACAACGTTCAACATTTATCTGTACATAAAATAGATGTTATTTTAGCTGAGTGTGTTTCTTTTTTCATACTCCAGACCAAATAAAGTGTCAGTCTCATTTATGTACTCTTTTTTCTTTCTGTCCTAATTGTGAACGACAGGAACAACTCCTGTTTCCGCCTCCTCTGCGGAGTCAACACAGGTATAAACTCTGTCACGGTCGAAAGAACACGATGCATAATCTGTGTTACAAGTGTGTGTTTACTCACTGCAGCTTTGTTTTATTTGCTTGTTTACACCTAAGCTCAGCGTGGGGGCTTGTGATGATTTAAAAGGGAAACGGTAACCAGGGGAAACTGGAAATAGCAGCGACTAGCGCTCACCAACAATGGCTGCAGTGAAAGTAACAATGACATTAAATGGAGCTTTAGAAGGCTTTTTTAAACTCTGTTTTGTGCTGAAAAGATGGAAACAAAGGCAATAAACCGGATGTTGGGAAGAAAAGCTTTTCAACAAGGCAACACAAGGCGCGATGTGATATTTTAAACCTGTCACAGTGGGGGGGGGGGGGGGGGGGCGTGTGTGAACAATGTATTTTAGGCCTCCAGCATGTGCAATGCCCTGCAGCCTCTTGTTCTCTCATAGTCCTCAGTATTGTCAGCATCTGCTTCAATTAGTTTCTGCAGTCACATCTTAGCTTCTCGGCGTCAGCGCATTCGAAAGCAACCAATCTGTCCTCATTATATATGTGCTGGTTACAACTGTGACTCTGCAAGGTCGTGTCCTCTGTGTTGTTTCTGAGAGGATGGGGGTTTAAAGGCCTCAGTTTATATCAGATTTTTTATTTTTATTTCACTTTCTTTTGGCAAAGACTATTAAATTTGACTCCATTTTAATAAAGCGATTCAGTGACTCTCAACAACAATTATATTCCTGGCAGTGTGGAGGCAGCTTTGAATATGCATTTAGACCGTCATGAGGAAAACAACAATTCCAAAGTGTACTGAGGAGATTTGGAGAATCTGTGCCAAGGAGCACTGAAACTGTTCTCGAGACTCGTGGTGGGGCAAATTGTGTAAATTCACAGCGTAATTTTTAATTTTTCTGTTATATTTTTATAGATATTTTCATATTGAATGTCTCTCCAGGCCACACAGTGTCACCAGACCTACCTGGTGCTCCTTCTCTGCTGCTCTACACAAGGGCATTAGTTTCGTTTTAACACTGGGGGGGCCACAAAGGTCTTGGGGTCTTTCGCCATTTGGTTAGTGGCCCTACACGTCAAACTATGACCGACCGTCTAGTCACCACTCCAGGATCGGTTTTGGACGCCCAAAGATGGCATGTCATTGTACACTCATAACATGTCTTGTTTCTATTCAAAATAAACTTTAACATATTTTCACAGCAAAAGGTCTGTTTCAAAATAAACTAACAACTTTGGTGAAAATTTTGTTTCTAGTCCCTTCCTTAGGTTCAGGCAACAAAAGCGGTGGTTAGGTTTAGACAAAAAAACCATAATGTTAGCATGCTGCAATGTTATAAAAATAACTCGATTGACTTTTGGTTTCACACTGGACACAAACAGCTGGCTCACAGGTGACAGACTTGGGTTTGTTTGACCCATTCAACATCCCTGCCACCTGCTGTGTGTGGATTTCTAGGTCTTTATACTATGGCACTTTCCTGGAGCTTCAAAAATGCAGCTGGCTTGTGCAGCTCATACTGCAACTAAAGTCTGATGCCAAGTACTACTGACCAAGCATCAGTATTTGCCTTTGGGATTGAAAAATTTTAGAGCATGTCATTTTTTTTAATTTCCTGTACTGTGGTCATATATGTGCAGAATTTTTGTCAAAATAAAAGTCCTCTGTTCTACATCTGTGGTTGTCCATGCCGACTGCTGCAAATCCACTTCAGAATCACTGACCGAAGTAAACTTATACAAGCCATGTTTAAGAAACATGAGGACACACGTAAAAAATATTTTACAACACTTCATCTCAAAATGACAGCTGTAGTATTAACAATAAAAATGTTTCCTCCTGTATTTCACTATGGACCATTGTGTGGATACATGTTGAATGAGCATGGTGCACCTGACTCGCTGCCCGTGCTCTGCGGGACGCTGCAGGGTGTTTATTCTGAACGGAGTGGGGTGATTGTATTCAATCAGACGGAGGACAAAATGTGTTCTGATTAATTTTCTCTTGGCTCAGAGAAAATTGGCCATCTGGCTTACAAGAGCACACAGTGTGTGTGTGGGAGTGGGCCTATTGACCCACTTCATTGTTCAATCTTCGGCCCCTCAGGGCTGAATATTACCTATATGTGGGTCAAGGACTCTATGGGACACAGTTGTGTACAATTGTAAATGCGGACTCCGTATATTTTTGTAAACACATAGAACCACAGTGTATTTAAAATTGTCTATATTTACTGCGGAATATTGATTTTTCTTTGTTTTGTGACTTAAAGGTCTCGTGTGTAGGATTTCATGGCATCTAGGTTCCACATTGTAACCCACTGAAACGTCTCCTGTGTGCCAAGTGTGTAGGAGAACTATGGGGCCAATGCAAACATTTGGAAACACGAATGGCCCCTAGTTTTTAGACTGTGTCTTTGGCTATTGTAGAAACAACATGGTGATCTCCTTGAACAAGGAACTGCTCCCTATGTAGATATAAATAGATACGAAAACACCTCGTTCTAAGGTTTAAAAAAAAAAATCACTGTGATTTCAACTGATTATATACAAAAGAAAACATAATTATTATAATATATTCAATTTCTGCCAATATATTCCCCTAAATCCTACACACTGTACCTTTAAATTATCAGGTAATCAGGTAGTTGGGTACAATCTTTAATTCAAATCTTAACCTCAAGAGGAAGTCTTGGAGAACTGTCATACTTTCTTTAGCTAAAATCAAAGAGAGTGAAATATGTTTGCACAGTCTCTAAATAAGAAGATAACTTACTTAGATTAACGCATAGATCAGAAAATACAGCTATCCATTAGCACGTTATATCTTCTTTGTTGGGTCCGCGCAGGAATTTAAGTGTAAAAATAGCATTATTTGGTTTTATGTGGCAGATTATTTCTTAGCAAATCACACCTACTGGTTGCCTTGAGAGCTATGCATCATAGTAACGAGTAACTAGAACCAAAAGTACAATACTTACCTTCCAAATGTAGCAGAAATATTAAACAAACAAACAAACAAAAATCCCACCCTTTGTTAGATGTACTCACAGAGGTCAGTCAATGGACAAATAAGTGACCTGTCATTCTTCAACACAGAGATACTTTTTGCACAAGACATCTAAGTTTATTATAGTGACAGATGTTTGTAAATCATGCTGAGTTCAAATTAATTTATTCTTCACCAAAGAATATTTTAATATTTTGGCATGAGGCTGTTGCTATTAAATTTTGGTGTGCACTTGACAATGAATGTCTCATCCAAGTGATTACAACTTAAAGAGTGCATCCCATATAATTTAGGCAAATGACTGAACAAAACAAGGGTCATAAAGAAAACACAGCTCTGTGCTCTTGCAGATCTTTCCCCTTCTCATTAGTAAATTAAGTCCCACGACAGCCACTCCTTCACCTATTGAAATATGATCTGAGTGCCAAATTAAATATGCATATTTAATAAGAGGGGAACATGATTACATCCACTTGTTAAATGAAAGCATGAGGAGAGAGGAAATGTGAGCGAGACAGAGTGAGAGAGATCTTCATGGCCTGCAGAGTGAGAAAGAAAAAAGAGAATTCATCTTTATTTTAACACGGCTCTTTGGGAGTAACCCTGGTAGGACTTCCCCCACTCTGCAGAAATGATTACACACACTCTGGCTTTCTGGGGGTTTGGACTGCGGGTTCCTATAGCAACCACAAAAAGCAGACTGTAAGGATAAGGCTTGCTTGCCATGTGCCTTAACATTTCTACCTTCTTCTTGAACCATCAAACGGCATTTTGGAAGAGGCGCTGTGCAGCTGAGTGTCTTCTTCTGCTCCTCAAAGTGTTTCTTTGTCAGATCTGAGTCTGATCTTAAAATCTAAGCAGCGCAGTGCTGATGAAAAGAAGATAACTTAGACTTTATCATGTCCAATACAATGTAAAGATATATATAGGCACCAACCAGGGTACTCGGGGAGACTCAAAGTGACCACAAAGAGATACAAAAAGGTAACAAAAAGATGCAAAGGAACTGCAAAAAGATGTTAAATAGGCAAAAAAAACCCACAAAAGCATGCAAAACAACTACAAAGAAACACAAGACAACCGCAAGGAGACACAAAATGACTACAAAGGGATAGAAAACAACCAAAAAGAATACCAAATCACCTCAAAAGGGATCCAAATGACTACAGTAAGACACAAAACAACCACAAGGAGACAAAATGACTACAAAGCAACACATAATGTCCAAAAAGAAATACAAAATTACCACAAATCAGCCCCAAACAACCACAAGGAGACACAAAAATACTTCACAGGGGCAAATACGGCCAAAACAGACACAAAAGTACTTAAAAGAAAAACAGAACTACTACATGGAGACATAAAAGCGACACAAAATGATCAAAAAACGATTCCGATTTTCTCATAAGACATGCAAACGACTACAATAAGACATAAGACAACCACGGGTAACAAAATGACTACAAAGCGACACAAAATGACTGAAAAACTATACTAAATCACATTAAAAAAAGACCTAAATGACTACAATAAGACACCAAACTACTTCAAAGGGACAAAAAAACAACCAAAACAGACACAAAATTACCTCAAAGAAAAACAAATAACCACATGGAGACACAAAATGACCACAAAGTGACAGAAATAGGGTAAGGGACACCAAATAGGTTCAAGCAACTACAATAAGACACAAAACAACCACAAAGAGATGCAAAAAACAGACACAATGTGCTAAAAAGACACACAAACCCCCCACAAAGTCTGTGTGTCTTGCTCCTGTGTAGGAGAGGTAGTGGGGCTCTTGCATATCTGGGCCTACGGGAGTATTGTCCCATGATTAGCAGGGATAATGTATACCATGTTTACCATCTTGGTTTGATATATACGCATGCTAACATTTAAAGTCTACTCCTGAGAGTGAAAACTAACTTTAAAATACCTAAATAACAACAAAAACAGACTTCCTCACTTCCTCTTAGTGGCAACCATCCATTTGGTTTCATTCGTCCAGGATTTGAGATATATATTCCTGAGATTTCTGCCTCCACAAGCATTAAGTTTGTGGTTTTGCATTAATGCTTAGTTTGCTCAAAGCACTGAGGAATTACATTTAAATATTCAGCAGCAACATATCTTTCCAGAGACACTACCTCTATTAGACTACTCTGCATAATCCACAGAGCTGACTGTAAACAGTGTTTTTATTGGAATTACTTTCTTTCCTTACAAATAGTCAGCATGCTCACACCGGGGTCAGTGGATTATCCAGAGACTTTGAGAAGTGAGAGAGTCTGAAGCACATCTCAGAGTTTAGGAGCCCTGAAAACAAACACCTGATGCCTGCAGGTAGATAACTGAGCTGCAACCACCAAAGACGACACTGTCCTGAGGCCACACCGAGGTTCATCAGGTAACGGAAGTTCAACCGGCTGTGTTTTGAAGTTTTGCAGGTGTGTGTGACTAATGCAGGAACAGAGAGAAAGAGCTGCAATAAATGAGAGGAAACACATGCCTCTAAATGGTACCAATGTAAATGATATCAATCTCTAACCACATCACTTCACTTTGGATCAACCTCATCACACAGATGCTATCAGGTGCTCAGTCTGTGAAGTGTTGTGGTTCTTTGATCCCCGAAAAAAACATTTTGTGACTTTTTTTTCTCACAAATTTGCGATTTTATAAACTCAGAGAATATTCTTACTTCCTCAGAATATTGCCCTCCGTTTTTTTTGTTTGTTTTTGTTAATACAGTGGCCCTAATACGGCGTCATAAAAAATGAATCTAACACTAGACAATTTTTTTACTTGAGAAAAAACTAGCATCTCAACAAGCTGTACAAAAGAACAAAAAGACTATCACCAACATAAATCCAAATCTCTCAGTGATATCTCAGTGAGATTTCCACTCCTGGATCAGCCTCTTTCTTCAGTATCACCTCTTCTATCATGAACTACTTCCTCGCCTCTTTTTTAATCACTCTGTCCCACATGGAAACTGCCGTTCTCTTTCATACACACTCTCTGAGAGAAAGCACGTGTATTTCAGAGCTACTCAACCAGAGACACCTCCTCTCTTCCTCTCTCTCGCCCTCCCTTCTGCTGCCAGAGTCGTTCCCAGGCCGGGAGAGGAGGTGAGCGCAGATAAGAGGTCTTTATCTGCGTCCCAGAGGGAAGGTGGGTTAAGTTTAAGGTGAAGGTTTGACATGGCGGCCCGGCTGCTTGCTGTGGCTGTTCCCTCCTTCCCTCTCCACCTCCTGATGCGAGGCTCAGACTCAGTCCCCGATCCCCATGTCCTTGGGCTCATTCTTGACGGCCCCCACTGCTCCATGCTTTAATGAGAAAGATGAAAGAGGTGCAGGCTGGGAGAACACCCAGCCCTCCTCCTCCCCTTCTACCACCCCGTTCACTTTGCTCCTCGTCCCGTTTGTTCAGCCCAGGCTCGCTCTCTCTGGCCCTGCAGCACTAACTCTTCCAGGACTTTTTGCTGGGGTGGGGGAAGATCTACTGTAATAAATTGGGAGTGAAGCTGGTTTCCATTTTAAATATTTCAGGTATTATTCCCTCTGATCTTAAGTGCAAATTTCTTTACAGCTCACATTTCTTTGTGTTCTGCCACTGTGGCTCTGCTGCAGATATGTTTAAATCATAAAGCCTAAGAAACAAAGCTTTATTGAATTCTAGCTTTATCTAGTGAAGTTACAATGATAATGGTGTTCATGAAGTTTTTCTTTTTGTGTTTTTGCATATCAGTATATCGATGTGTGTTTAAAAGACACTACAACAGTGATACTCAACTTATGGCAAACGGGACAACTCTGGCCTCCTGATAGGGTGCCAGGTGGCTCTCCAATCGTCTTCTAATTCACAAAAAAACCCAAAGTGATTCACACTAGTAATTGCTTTTGTACTTTTTAAGTATAAATCAGGTGCCGGTGTGCATCAAAAAGCATAAAAATAAAGCTTGTAGAGACCCTATTTATGACCTCAATGAATTACAATCTAAGAAATGTCCTGAAATCCTAGAAACTTCTGAAAATCCCACAGAAACATCCTTAAATCCTAGAAATGTCCTGAATCTTAAAAACGTCCTAAAATCCGACAAATGTCCTAAAATCTGACAAATGTCCTAAAATCCTGGAAATCTGATACTTATTAATCCCAAACCAACTCTGTATAATCACTGATACGAGACTGACAAAAAAGTTAGAAAACTGCGCCAAAATGCCAACCGCGAGAGCCAGAACAGAGAAACAAGAGGAAGACACCACGCCGCCATGCCCCACCTTCACAACAAAAAATAACAAAATGTTCTCGACGCCATCACCTCACTGAAGGTCGATATTAACTCTATCAAGCAAGACATCTGTGCCACCACAGACGCCCAGATTATGGAGGTAGCAACCACACTCCACGCAGAATTCGTTCCTCAAAAAGACATTTCCAAGGCCGCCACCAACCAGCTACCACAGAAACTCATGGCGCTATTCCAGATTAGTCCAGATTAACATTAGCTCCCAGTCATGACTCTAAATGTGGCCCTAGAGCTCTGAGTCCAGGTCTCCCACTGAGGCCTGATAATTGTCTTGTTTGCATTACAATTACTCTGAAGCATTCGCTGATTAGCAACATTCACTCACTGAAATTGACGATTGACTCTGATGGCGTGCGAACAATCAGCACTTGGGTTCAACACCTCCTCATCCTCCTCAGAGTCCTGCAGCAGCAGATGGTGAACTGTAAACACTCAAAGAGATGTGATCCATCTGGAGAAATGACTCCCAGGATCCCCGTTAAAAACACAACTTGGAAAAATAAAGAAAAGTGTGATGATGTTTCTCTAAGAAAAGATTTTCAGTTTTGATGGATGAAATCCACTTTGCGTGTTTACATGGAATCGGATTGCGTTCACAGTCAAAATACAATACTTCCACCTTGTGGTCACTTTGATGTAATGCAATAAATGCTTCATGTACTCGCCAAAAACACTGCCATTAGAGCAAGAACCACAGATTTGATTAGAGCAGTACCTCTTAACTGCCAGTATCAACAGTTATTACTGCAAGTGAAACCTGTTCCAATGTTCATATGAACACCTGACTTTTGTATTAAGACAGCTTTAAATTATGATTTTTTTTCCCTTTAAATGTAATTTGTTTCTTACATTAAATTTTGTACATCAGAAACACAACACAACAGGATGCGCTTGTTATAACAGACACATTATAGGTGTAAATAGGTATAAGAAGATCATATTAAGCCTCTCACAATAATTAATAATCAATTTATCGAGGTAATGTCCCTATATTGTTTGATATCGCCTTTGTATGTTTAGTTACATAACAATATCACCAACATTTTGCCAAAAATGATGCCAGAATTTTATGGAGCACATTTTTTGTTAAAAGAGCCGGAGATTCAGTTTGATTTTTTGTTTAAGTTGTGTAGTTTTTATTTTATTTATGTTTTATTCATTTTTTACATCCCATGTCTGAATATTATAAGGTTTTTAAAGTGCATTGCTCTTTAAAAAGGGTGTACTTGTATTACTATGTTATTATGATATCAGTAAATTAGTGACATATCATGGTCTTAAAAATTACTATATTGTTTCCTGAAATTATCTGTAAGACAATATATCATCCACAAAAAGTAGTTACCATGACAGATCTAGATCTAAAAATGCTGAATATTCGTGCTGCAGTAAAATACTTATCCACTCACCAGTGGTGAAAAATCACTCAGATTCTTTAGGAAAAAACGTATTGCATGCAAAATCCTAATTTAGTAAAAGCAGTCTTATCAGCTGTAGTTGGTTAATTATATATATATATATATATATATATATCTAAATATGCTGGTTTAGTCTGACAGCTCCAAACCTCTGGGTTCGGGTCCCTCAAAGGGCCACAATGTAAATCTGAGGGGTTGTTATATGATTAATGGGAGAAGAAAGAAGAAAAAAACAAATTTGTATTAGCTTTCCAGAATTTCTCTAATTTTTGCTGTTTTTGTTATGAGGAAAAACAAAAACATGCAAACTTTTTTTTGGGGAGGAGTGTTTTAATCAAGCACTTTCTGTAAGGCTAAAATACAAAGCAGCTCTTGAGTAACAGACCCTTAATAAATATGATGCAAACCCCATTACTGTGTCCATTCAGTAACATTTCCTCAACAGAGTTGTACAATTCATCCTGATACACAACCTTACAGCCTCAATAGGAAAGACCTGGAGGGTACTTATTTTTCTTGGACAGGTCAATGTGAAAACATCTTTGGCCGACCCGTACAACGAATTGCTTTGACCATAATTTTTCACACAAATGAAACCAACATTGATAAAAGTCGCAGGAAATGTAAATGATCCACTAGGACAACCATAACATAGATAAAGAGCTCTAAAGAGAACATTAGAGCCAATGGTAACTTTGCACATTTCAGAAACAGGAGTATTTTTGGTGATTTTTCTGTTCAGGCTTTATAAGCTCTTTGGCTTGTCCTGGTTGTTCATGTATTTTTGGTAAACCACTCCCAGCGTGGTGAAGAAGTTTCCCATGAAGAGCACCATGTAGGAGCAGCCGCACATCGCAACCTGCACCGCAGCAAAAAAACAAAGCTTAGTGAGGTGCTCTTTGTGACTGAAAGAACTCTAATAGAATACGCTGTTACACAAACCACAAAAATTATATGGAAATGAATAGTAGTTATTTTTCATTTTTCATCTGTAGGCCTGAAGTGATTCTAACATTCTCCAATCTTAAAAATGTATAGCCTATACATCAAATTAAAATTATGTTTTAACTTTTCACTCACTAAAATGTGTCAAACATCTACATCCTGGTGCCTTTTCCTTTTAAATTTAGCCAAACCTAAATAACAGTGGCCGATCTTGAGCATCCCTAGCTAGTCTCAGTATTTAATACTTCCTAAAAATATTGCTTTGCTTTCTTGGCCAGATAATCATCAGAAGTGCCAGATAATCATAAATATACCTTTATTTGTTACATTTTTTAACAAATCTGAGTCATGACAGTCAAGCTGGTATGGCTACTAGCCATTAATGTGTTGTCACTGTACACATTTTACTTTTATTGAAGAAAAAGAGTCTGATGATTATGAGCCAAGATCTATAGTAAAAATACATTGTAATGATCTTTAAAAACATTTTTGTTCATGTTTATCCAAAATGGACATCAGAAATCCTTTTAACACTGGCAGGATTCAGACTCCAAACAGAAGTGGTACGACACTTCTGAAAAATTTCAGAATAAATTTACGAGGGAACGTTGAAGTGTACGAACCTGCCACTCTTTACACTCTGGGAGCTGAAACATCTTGAAGAGCGTTATGCTGTTGTAGAGCTGCCAAAACTGTGAGAGGAGGAACAGTCGACAGTCATAAATGCTCTGAAAAGGTAACTTTGGATATCAAATTTCCCAGTTCTTTATTTTGCATATCTGAAGTGAGATTTTCACCCAGATTGTTTTTATTTTTAATTAATATTTCATCCGCTTTAATCTTCGGAATACGCAGTGATAAATATCCATGTTTTGTTTCTTGATGAAATGAATGAGCCTTAGACGTAGGGAAGCAGCGAGCACTTTTATGAGAGAGGCTACTCACATGACCAAAAAACAAGAAAGGAAGGAGGAAGGTCAACCCTCTCCACATCCAGGACTGGAAACCCTCTGAACACCAGGAGAGGAAAGACAAGAGTCACTGAGCTGAGATGGACTTATCCGGCATTATTCTCGTTTTTTTGTTTTTTTTATACTGAAAATCATAAACGTTTTTTGTAACTATTTTATTTTTTCAGTAAAAAAGCTTGAGGATGGTAAAACCATCACCATCACTACCTCCTCCCAGTGCTCCCCACAGATGTACGGGTAGGAGGGATAAAAAAAAAAAAAAAGGGAGAAAAAGACACACAAAAAACAGTGTACCCTGCTAAGTGTGTTTTTATGGTCATCCACTGATAAAATGACATTACATGATGGAAAGTGTGAAGAAAAATGTAAAAGTCAATGAGGTGTCATGATATAAACGTTAAGATTTTTGCTAAGGATTCCTTATTAGCACTAAACTCAAGTTTTTCCAGGTATTTAGGTATAAACCAAAGTTTTTGCCAAACTCTGCCACACACTGGAGACTCTTTCATTTGCAATGACACCCACACACCAGAGACTTTTCGTACTTATATTAATTAATGCATTTTTTTTTAAAAATTGTGCTGTTTTTATCCTTGCTAATCCGAAACTATTGTTTTATGAATCTTAGACTATGGTTTTATTTCATGGTATTTATTTGTTGTTTCTGCTAGTTTTAGATTTTAGTGTCCTATGTTATTGTTGCTTTACCGGGACCTCAGTGCTTTGTTTTTTTTTTGTGCAGTGTTTTGGGATGACAATAAACCTTTTTGGGTCTTGAATGTTGAAATTCTGATCTGATGATGGCACTAGATGAAGTCAGTGGATTGACAAAAGTGATTACAAGTCATGCTGAGGAGGACAATAATGTCCGTACCAAATTCTGGACAGTTGATAAAACACTTGCTAAGACATTTCACTCAAAACCACAGTTGTGAACCTGCTGTTGTCAACAGATGGAAAGAAGGAGAATCACTTCAGTCATTAGGATTCATTACCTGAAGAAAATTAATGTCTGGATCAAATTTCATGGAGGTCCTTTCAAAAGTTGCTGAGATATTTCAGTCTGGACCAGAGTGGTAGACTGACCCCGGAGCTACGTGTAGCTGATTTCTGCACCTTCTCCTTGTATGATTTCAGAGTCATTTAATTATGAATATAAACTAACAAGCGTGTGACTGACAGCAGTTCAGACTGCACTCACCCACTGTGAGGTCCATGTTATGTCTCTCTCCCAGCGCTCGCAGTCTGTACAAACAGCCGCTCTGATAGTAGTACTGGAGAAACTGGACAAAGCCTACTTTGCAAACAGAACAGAGAACATATAAGGAAAAGAAGTTGTTAATTGTAGACCAAGTTCACAGTCATAAAATATGTTAGGTGTTATTTACGCACACTTAAAAAAAAGTAAGTATATTCAAACAACTTCAGCTTTCCTTTTGAAACTGGCAGCTTTCTTATCTTCTGGTATAAGCCTTGTACACATGACACAGTTCAAAAGTTGGTAATCCCGTGCCTCAAAAGCTTGACTGAGTACAGTCAGATGTCTGAGAGGATGACTCTGTGTCGCTGAATGGTCTTTCATGCTTTTAGGTTGCAGCATGTCCTCTTACGAATGTGTTATTTTGTATGAAGGGTTTGTTTTGTACATGGAGGCTGGATTCCTGTTACACAAAATTATGCTTTATCTGTTTTAAATAACTGCATAATACAAGACACTTTGACCTCTTCAGGCCTCAAAAATTCTTAAAATTACACAATATGAGAAGGAGAAATCACTCTGGAGCACACGATTATAGTTGGAGCTTTACAAAACAACATAAGACAGGTCTACACTATATCCTGTGACAAGGGGTCACAAACAGGATTTGCTTGATTTTAAAGCATTACAAACCAAAAACACTGTGAACAACAGGCCTTACCAGTTTACTACTGAGCAGTACAACATGTATATTTTATGATGTAAGAATGTAGTGTAGTTTGAGTCTCTTACTTTGGTATAGACAGTATGTTAGGAACTGGTTCCTAAACATTTGGTACAGAGCACCTTCAGGCCTGAGAACAAACACAAACATGACATTCAAAAGTGTAAAAACATTTTAATAATTAAGTTTTGACACCAAGCCGTCAATGTTATGATAATGCTTCGTGCAGTTATAGAGAAGATGTAATATGTTGGGTAATGTCGCTCACCAGGTGAGCATGACTCCAGACAGGAAGGTCGACACGTAGTGATGAAAAACCCACCAACCCTTGATCCTGAAACAACACAAGGACACAGACAGGCAGGATCAGGACTGTGTGCAGTACTGCCAGACCTGCACGATGTTATTCTAGATGTAGGTACACGCTTGGTCTGCGTGACATCAAACAAAAAAGTTGCAGGACATTATATATATGTCCATATGCAGCGTGTCGCGCATATTATGACCCCCAAAATGAGAAAATAAGATTTACTTTTAATTAGTTCTTGGAGTGAGTTCACTCTTTTCAGTCAAGTTGTTATTAGTCCCGGTCTCTATAAGCATAAGCAACAGTGGCCTCTCATGCTTGTTGTGTTGACTAATTTGACCAAGACCAAGAATTGACAGAGACTAAAACAAAAGACATATCCTGTTTTGTTTTTTTAAATTTTATTTTGGATAGTTTTTTAAGTGCATAATATAGCGTCAGTTATTAAGACTAGTTTTACTTTTTCTGTTAAGTAAAAGGACTAGTCACACCTTGTTTAAGTTTGTAGTTAACCAAAATAACCTTGTACCATTGAAAAAAACATAACAAAAAACGGTGGAGACATTAAATGTGTCACAGACCTTGAGCCGTTGCTGATGAGGATACTCTCCCGGATGGTGAGCGTGCAGTAGTACCACACCAACAGGAAGTTGAACAGGGCATCAAGGGCTCTGAGACAACGTCAAAAAAGATTAACATTAAGAGGTTAAACACACAAATAATGTACACATATGGCAGAAATGATTAAACAAACCAGCCGTACAGCAGAGGCAGAAGTCCTGTGTCTGTCTACACTGATTCTGATCAGGCGCATACTGCTCATAATCACCAAATCATAACCAAATATAAGCAAGTATTTATGTCCAGTTGACCCCACATGCTCCGTCCTGCTTAATTATCACCATGTTTTGTTTATGTAATGTGCTAAATATACGGTATATGTGCCGCCAGTTCACTTTTGCCGTGAAATTTTGTGTTCAAGTCTTGCATAGTTTATATTTAAATTTTTATTCTTATTTAATTTCATACACTGTACTTACAATAATGTATTGCTTACTTTTTCTATGTATCTTTATTTCTGTCCATGTGCCTTTGCAACTGCAAATTTTCCCTCTGGGGATCAATAAAGGTTTGCATCTTATCTAATATGAAAACTTCTGTCAGTTTGGAAATTTTGATACTAGCAGTAAGGCTCTAGCATTCATGTACTGGGAGTTATCAGGGTGACTTAATAACTGTCGTGAATGAAGCCATTTTTATAATTTAGTTTGGACATTACCTTATTTTCAAAGACCTAGACATCACAGTATATTCAGTGACTTGTTCCTTTATCAGGACAAACGGGGGCACTGTCGTTCATCTTCAGTCCGCCCCACATGCACCGTCTTACTATGATAAATATTTCCTAGAGCACCAAATGTGTATTAATCCTGGTAAATAGCTACATTGTGCACATCTACATTCACAAATCTTACTCAGAAAAGTTCAGCAAACATCAAAAAGTTGTAGGTGAATCTTACCTGTAGCTGAACAAGAAGCGACATGTGAAGGAGAACACGAAGAGGATGACCGTAAGGACCAGCTTAAACTTCTCGTATTCATCTTTGTAAGCAAATCTGAAACGATGTGAATGTGATGTTGACACCACTGTACTTTTTTTGAAGACATATTTGGGGTTATAAGAAAATGAACATCTGCATGACTTACTTGGACTGTTTGTTGAGGAGTGTAACATTCACGTTTCCTAAAACAAGAGTGAGGTATAACCTAAACAGAAAGAGGTGTCAGTCGTTCAAAATGCTAACGTCCTAAACATAAACATAAAATTTAACATAAAACATAAATTTGGTATTTTGAAATGTGAAGCTTCAAACAGAATTGGGTGTTTTATTCGCTCATGTATCAGATCTGTTAGAGCTGTTATGGCACATTTCATGTGAATGTACAACAACTTTGAACAGCTTCACATTGACAGTCATTGTTGCACTTTATAAAAAAACTCCTCAGTCACCCAAACACACACAATGGATCATACGACAGAATCACACCCGTTCTTTTTTGGCAGAAAAGCCTCCATCTCAGAGAAAGCATTTGCTCTGTCTTTGATGGAGTCCTGGATTTCAGCAATGGTGTCCACATCCTCTGGATTTAATTTGGGTGTTGGATGGTTGTCTTTGCATCTAGTTGTGGATAAAAAACACAAACAAACACTCATTATGTAACATTTAAAACACAGCACAGACTGAAGAGTAAACCGAATAACAGGGTCCCCAAACATTTTCATTGAAAATATAAAAAAGGACCCAAAATAAAATTTCCACGACCACTCACAATGTATAACATGAACATTGCTCCATCTTAAAAAAGCAGTACAATTTAAAAGCACTAATGCGACATAGCATGGAAACTTTGGAGTTCATCGACCTACACATTAAATTACGTCACAATCGTCACAATGCTATTTTTCTCTTATTCAAACATAATTCCAGTTAAGTGGCATACATGGAGGGAGGGACGAAGCGGGGGAGAAAATGAAGAAACGTATATGATAGTTAAAAAATGTTTTCACACATCAACGCATACTAGAGCTGTTTTAAATCAGCATCTACAGAAAATAAATGTGCTGTCATGTAACATTATGTGAGAGGCTAATCTATGGGAGATTACTGTCACAACTCATTTTACTACATATAAAAACATGTCATGACTTTTCCAAAACTTCCAAGGATTTCATGAATTCCATGGCATTCCCAGGCCTGGAAAATGTTGGAAAATTCCATGACTTTTCCGGGTCGGACCATCAGCTGTTTGATCCGCGATAATGAAACGCCATGAAAGCACATACAGTCGTCAAATACTCAGCTGTATTCTAGAGTCAAAGTCGTTCACTTCAGTACATGATTGTTCAACACTTCAGCTGTCGCAGAGTTTTGGCAGGAGTTTTGCCTTGGTGTCTTTAGAGCGTGAGTCAAAGCCCAAAAGCGTGAGACTCACGCCAGATACGTGAGGGTTGACTACCCCAGCGGGGAAAGGATTTACAGAATTAAATAAAGCAAAAAATATATATATAACCGACATGGGCAAGATTACGTCAGTTAGAGGTTGTGAATGTTTTGATTAATTGCCCAGCCCTAACACATCACGCAGCCTACACTTCTACACGTCAATGCTAGCGTCAGGGAAACATCTAATCTTGGCTGCTGATGTTATTAATTTCTCCCTAATTTCGATTCAGATTCCTGCATAGACGACGCAGAGACGCTGAGTTTTAAGAGACAGATGCCAAAATGTAGCAGACGGAGGGTGAATACAGTTGTTTCAGCACAGACATTATGAGGAAAATCAAGTGTTTTTTGAACATTATAGCATAGAAACATGTTCTAATATAGACCCAAAGTACAAGTACGAAAAACAATATGATAGGTCCTTGCTTAAGAGGCATGTCAGATGCATTATCGGGGGGTTATACAAAAATGATAACTTTCAGAACCAGAACCTGTAATGACAAACAGAGTGATACAACTGACTTTTGGGGTCACGCCAAGATATGGGCAGCTGTATTTTAAATAAGCTGAAAATGTTCATTACAAGAAGACCATTAAAAAAGGCCTTAAAAGTAATCCATCATGTTGTACTGTATTGGCCTGCTCTTGCACAGGATACTGCCAGCAGATGCTCACTGAATCACTGATCAATACTTACTCTTCTAGTGACGCAGTGAGCTCTTTAAGTTTCTTCCTCTGACGTGCTATAGCACTCGAGCAGCTGTCCTGCAGTTTGGTCACTTCCTCAAGTTTCTGTTTATATAGACGATGTGTGTCCTGGGGGTGGAAAAAAAAAAGCATATATCATTTTTGTACAGTGCCAAATTATAAAAGGAGGCGTACCAGTGAATCTTCCACAATAAACAACAGGAAGTTAATTGGCTAAAGATAACAAAAAGGTCCTTTCATGAGGAAGTTACTTGCTTGTTGTTAATTTTTGTCTTTTGTCATTAGACTTTATTGTTATGATATTTCTCATTATAATTACCCACCTCTTGCTTGTACTTATGTGTCTATATAGTGTCTGTGAGTTGTAATTGTTTTATTTACTGACAGAGGCTTATTGTATTCCACTCAGCATGTGACCTCTGCTGACAGTTGCTGCACAGTTAGCTGTGTTGTAATCACGATCATGTTTTGACATCCACAGTGAATGATACTTTGAGTTCAGAGTGCCTCGGAGCACTTTCTGTTCAAAATTCAACTGTCTGATCAGTAACTGTAAAATATTACACTCTGAAATGTAGCAAAATAGTACAAATATAAAGTAGCATAAATTAAAACTCTAAAATAAAGTAAACATAACTTCAACTTGTACACAAGTACATGTATTTTCTACAACTAAGAGACACACTTTCAGTTATACATCGGGGCCATAAACTGTGGCTAGTCTTTCAAAGACTTCAGTCTCTCCTGTCTTTTATTTTGACCTCCTTTTATAAAGGGTTATTTGTGGATTATGTGAATGATACTAGTTATTTAAGGGAAACAATGTTACAGGATGTGTCAAATACACAATTTCAGAATTTGCGCGTTAACTTCATTTTTTTTAAACTCTACAAAACAGCATTACAAAATTGTCTAAATTGTTGGTTCATCAATTAAAAATGAGGTTCAGAGAAAAACAGACGAGATCCCAGGTCAGCAGGTTACCTGTTGAACTGTGTGTGGCACAGCACGACACCTGAGACAGTGGTGCCTGCACTCTCACCTGTTTTAAAGTTTGCTGACAATATGTTGATTTACATTATGTAATATCCCCTTTCTTATAAAAATATGACTTTACTCTTGAAAAATTACGTTTTTTCTTGTAAAATTGCAACTACATCCTCGTAATATTACAACTTGATTCTCACATTTTTTTGGTCATTTTTTTCTTGTAAAATTATAACTTTATTCTCGTAATATTACTAGTTTATTCTCATAAATCACAGGGTTTTTTTTTCGGTAAAACTAAATCTATATTCTCATAATATTATGACTTTTTCTTATAATATTACGAATTTATTCTCGAAGTCTCAAAAAAAAAATTCTCAATGTGGCCCTCAAACTCCATTGCATGTAACCAATATATGGTATTGTAATAACATATAACAAAACATTTAAAATCGAAATAATATTTTATCGTGGCCTACATATCGTGATGATATCGAATCAGGGGCCTCTGGTGATTTCCACTCTTCATAAGTACAATGAAATGCAGCGAAATAGATAAAATATAAAGTGGCATAAAGTTAATATTCTCAGTTAAAAATGTACTTGAGTAAATGTACTATCCATAACTAAGAGACACACTTTAAGTTACATATAGTGGCCATAAACTTTGGCTAGCGGTGCTCCCCCAAAACAGTGTCGTGCACGGACAATGTAACAACAGTTCCGCTAGCAGTTGCCAACGCGGTTACATTTCTCTACTTCAATTTCCACTGAGTTTTTTGTTTTCACAGGACATTTACCTTTCTATCAGCTGAGGGTGGATCCCCCGGCCGCTCCCACCCTGCTCCGACTGTTAGCTTGTCGGGCAGGGCGCACCTCTACAGGGGTTAGCTGACACGGGAGATACGCTGTCGTTTCAACGTACCTGAATTTGTTGGTAGTTCTTCTCTAAATCCTCCCATTCGCGTAGACATTCAGGTAAACCTGTCGGAGTGAACAACATTTTCTACTCCGGCATTAGGAAACCCTCTGGAGTTGGGAAATATTCACGCTCCGCTGTGTGCAACAGTTGAACTGCTGTCCGCGTCAAAATAAACCACCGAACAACAGTGACTTCCTGTCACGGCCTTCAGAATAAAAGCCCTAGTGACTGAATTGTTTTTGGTGTTAGTTTATTTTCTGGTTATTTCTTCCTACTTTCCTGGAAAATATGTATTTCTTGTAATTTTTTGGATGAACTGAAAAAGGGGGGTAGGATTTGAGGAGTATTCACTTTCTTTTACTCCCCTTTTGGACATGAAATACTTGTGTTTGTTTACTAAATATTTAATATTTTCGGATTTTTTTTTATTGCTTATATTTTATTTTTGTTGTCTTTTTTTATTTGTCATGTTTGAAATCAAGATCTAACTACTACAACTACTATTTGAGACACGAATCTGACATTGATATTGCTGTTGTTCTAAAACATTTTGTTTTGATGATTTTCTTTGACAGATCTGCTGAATCTTTAATTCATTCATTATCATAAAAAATGAAACACTGTACATTAACTTAAAGACAATATCTTTGATACAAAGGCTTTATACTAGGGTTGTGATTATGTCATATTTTCACGATTAGCCTACAAAAACAATATTATGACTATATCTATCTATATCTCTTTTTTTTTTGGCTAATAAATTAACTAAAAATAGTGTGGAGGTGAAGAGGGAGTCAGTAACCATAACTCTAAGTAACTGTAAATATATGTTTGACAGGTTGCCCATTTTTTGCACGTTTTTGCTTACCCAAATAATCTCTATTTCACCTTCGATCATTTTCTAGTGTCACTTTTATGTTCTTCCAAAGATGTAGGAAATTATTGCAGAAAATGAAGCATTAATCTGGACTAAAAACAAAATAGATTGCAACCACAGGAGGCTACTCAGGTTTTACAGGGTGAGTCATGGTAAAAATAGGGTACTATTAATTTTTCCCTATTTATTAAACTGTATTTCCATGTGATGTTACATATTTTGGTTACATTGTAATAAAATGGCATTTGACCCTTTTTATCACTTGTAACTAGTGTTATAATTTAATTTTTTAACAAAATAATCTATATCAACAGTAGCCTGTTACATTCTCCATATATGTTGTTGTGATTTAACGGATCTGAGTTAAATGTAATGAGTTAAATCAACTATCTTGCAGTTCGATCTAATAACATCTAAAGGATTACACCTTTTGTGCTTTTATTTTGAAGGCCACGTACAATGTCCGATTTTATTGCGGCTAAAAGTGACGCATTTTACAAAACTTCACGATCATTCCTCTGCGTGAGTGCGTGAGTCGTGCGCGGTGGACGTACTTATTCGCTACTGGTTGGTCCAATCAGATGTCCCGTTGATTCAGCCAATCAGCACCAGGACCTTTAAACAGCCGCTTGTGTGTCTTGAAAATATTTTGCCCTGAGAGAAGCACCATTATCCCTTACATATATTAACATGAACTGTTATAAAACACAGCTATTACAGTGACATAGGCTGTTTGGTGTATTCTCTGCAAAGAGGGCGCTTTGTTCCTTGTGAGGAAAATTTCAGGACAAAATATTCTCACCACTTGGCATGTGGCCTGTATTTTTAGAGCTGATGTTATGTAACTCTGGAGAGAGGAACCTGTCATCTCTAATATTGTTAGCACCTCTGGCAGATCCATGTAAGGACTGAACTACAACTAATGACATTTACATAAATAACTTTTATTATTAACTGTTTATCTCCACAGTTTAATGTTTTTTTTAAGTCCCTCATAGTCTTCACTTATTTCTTCTTTTAATATATATATACAGCTACATAATTTTGAGCTGACCTTCCCTCATAGATGTTTATTTACAGATTATGTGAATGATATTACAGGTATTTAAGGTAAACAATGTCACAGAAGTGTGTCAAATACACCCCCTTACAATTTTTACATCAATTTCACCTTTTTAAACTGTAAAAACAGCATTACAAAATTGTCTACATTGTTGGTTCATTTATTAAAAATTAGGTTCAGAGATATTGGTCACTTTTGATCCCGTAATGTGAAGCTCCCAGTCAGACAGCTGCTGCAGAAAACCTGTGTTTGGCCTCATGTTAGGTTTACATTTGAGCACGTACCTCCAGGCATCCTGAAAAGAAGGCACACCCATAGTGTTATGTATTATAAATGTTATATTATTTCTCATGGTAGCCTGCTTTATTTCTATTATCAATATTAAATTTATGCCTGTGTGTTAAACGAGTAGTTTAACGATAGGGGAAATACACTTATTCCCTTTGCTGCCGGGACTTAGATGATAAGATTTATATTGCAGTCTGACATTAAAATATTATCAATTTTGTGAACTAACTCTTGGCAAATATGCAAATAAGTATATTTCCCAAGATGTCCAACTAATCCTGTGAGCATGCGATGGATTACTGAACAGGCCTATCAGTCACAGGGGCCCAAAGTGTCAGGGCTCTCCTGAACTTCACCTGCAAAATGGCACTAAAATTAACATGTCCCGGCCAGGAAAAGATTCAGAATGACCCCAAAAAAACACAAAAGACCACAAAGAGGTAATTACAAAACAACCACATGGAGACACAAATCCACAAACACACACACACACACACACACACCGACTACAAAGAGAATAAAAACGACAAAAGAAAGGCACAGCCACCATTTGTGTGTCATGCTCTTTGTAAGAGAGGTGGTGGGGCCTATAACGTATCTTTCATTGCTTTCTTTTGACTAGTGGAATCAAGCAGTGTAAACCGCGGCTCTGAAAACACGGCCCATTCACATATTTTCCTTTTACACAATCAGTGAGTGGACACCAACAAAAATCCATCCTTCGAGCCGGAATTGAACCAGCGACCTAAGGATTACTGCTACTATCAACCTACAGTCCTCCGCTCTACCAGCTGAGCTATCGAAGGGATGAAGTGATGCCTTCGTTCTGCCACTACATAGATGCTGAAATGAAGGTGATTTTGTAAAGATTACACATCACAAAGAGTCACGTGTCTTAGATTACATATGCTCCTTTAACACTGGCACATTCATGACAAAATTGTGAGGCAACTGCTTAAAATTCCTCCAGACTTCAGACAATTTCATAGCTTTTCTGCACAAGCAACATATCTGTATTTACTGAATGGTGCTACTTAAAAAAATATGAAAAAAAGATATTTGTGTCAGAACAACACCACTCAGTAAACAGGATTATGTGTTTTATAAACATTCTTTTGACGAAATCAAGCAATGTAACCGACAGCTTTGAAAACAAGGTCCATTCACATCAGTTTTCTTTTTTTTGAGCTGGAGTTGAACCAGCAACCTAAGGATAACTGCAACTTATCAATCTGCAGTTCTCCCCTCTGCTAAATGAGCTAACAAAAGGAACAAGCTGATCGAAATTGTTCAGCATCTTCATGAATACTGAAACTGACGCTTAGCCAAAGCTGATTTTGAAAAGACTGAACATTATAACATACATGAGAACATCTACAAATCACCTCCTTAAACTAAAATCATCAGAGAAAAACTACACTCAATATAACAGCGGAGCTGGAGCGAGGACTCGGTAAGCTTTGCTTAGCACGTAGACTGGAAGAAGTAGAAACCGTAAATGCTCTTTTTTACAGTTTTGTTCATGCTGTTGAATGTCCAGGGCTTTGAAAACTTCTTTTTCTTATTCTGATGTGGAACAAAAACATAAAAGTTTTAAGACACTCTCAGCAGAGTGTAACTGCTAACTTATTACTTGTTATCATCTTGAGATTACATTGTAACTATACTACAACATTTTGCACAGCACTGCTGCATTCTGCGCACACTGACACCAAAACAAATGAACCCCACTTGCCTTTAGTGTGTATTTAAGGTGGTGCATGAGAAAGGCAATGACGACAGCACTGCAGCGGCTTCTGCCCTGCCTGGAGACGATCAGGACACGAGAGCCCATGTTGATGTGTGTACCTGAAAACAAGAAGATGGATGGCTATTTCAGTTACCAAAACACTCAATCCATTCAACATAAGCGATATTTATGGTGAATTAGACACACACACACAATAAAAAGGCGATCATATCTACTGCATGTAACTCCTTTCATCATAAAATAATAATTTAAAAAAACTTGTTAATGAAATCCTCTAAATGACCTCTGACTGTAGAGTTTATGAATTCAAATTGTAGCGACAAAATGCACTTTATAGTCAGTTCTTTAAATTCAGCTTAAACCTACAGAGACCTGTGATTTTTAAAAAATAAAACAAGAAAGGATTTTTTTATTTGCATTTTTCACCCATATATTTTAGTTGTTTTTAAGTTTTGTGGTCCTGTGTTAAAAATCTGCTCAGCTCTAATTTTGAATTAAAATACCCAAATCAGTGCAACATCTACTTTCTTTTTTTGTTGCCTTTACAAATTCCCAGATTCCAGTGTTAAATTTTTACAAACAAATTCAGATTGACATTTAACATATTCAGATTATAAATCTTTAAAATCAGCACCTGATGGCACAAATATCTGCGTCTTTTCCTTTTTTCTGATAATTTTATCTTAATAATCTATCTTGTTTCACAGCTGTGACACCAATTGTACAAGAAAGTAATATCTCCATATTTAAATTCACACAACAAGTCTGAATTTTATGAATGATATGCAGTTAATATCACACAGTTTGAGCTTGGAAATACATGTGCAGTCGGTCGTTAATCTGAACTGCGATGCACTACAGCATTTTAAATTTAGATTAGTAATCTTCATCATTGCAGGCTACAGTGAGTGCAACCTTGATGCCAACAATTCATGTGCTTCCTGTTTCTATATATGAGACTACCAATATTTGTAAGAACTTAAAACAGCTTATTAAATAAGGTACAACTTACCAATAAAACTACAAATCCTCTCAAAACTTGAATATAAATCAGACGCCACTGAGTCGGCCGCAGGGATGTGCAGGACGCTCTGGTTCCCCTGAATGGATTTAGGTCTAAAAGAATCACAATAAGAACAAACTCAACACACAACATTCAGAGCTTTCTCTAAAAAATGTTGCTAAAATTAAAAGCAGAGTGCTATAAAACCAGACATCATAAAACTTTAAATAGAAAAACAATGAAACAGTGTTAAATTTAGTAATATTCTGTAAAGCACCAAACCAAACAAAATGGTTAATTTTAAAGTAAGAATATGCTGAATTAATGATATTTCTGTGCAGAATTTACAGATTACAGTAGTTTTTTTTAAAACTTTACAGTGGATTTA
This sequence comes from Plectropomus leopardus, assembly GCF_008729295.1. Taxonomy (NCBI): domain Eukaryota; kingdom Metazoa; phylum Chordata; class Actinopteri; order Perciformes; family Serranidae; genus Plectropomus; species Plectropomus leopardus. Next base: position 9,493,095 of record NC_056475.1, read on the forward strand.
AAGTATCTGAGTGTTACATTTGAACATTTCTTAAACTTGAACTCTTTAAACTCTTTAAAAAAACATTTAAAAATGGTATAAATGTTAGGACATTGACAAAAGAGTTATTTTACATGCTATTTACCAGCTATTTGAAGTTGAAAGACAAATAATTATGATTTTCTAATATGTTGATTCAAAATTATTAATTTAATTGGAGGGTTTTTACACATAATGTAATTTGTGATGGTATTGCATACATTTTATTAACTGGCAGTGTAAATTTAACAGTTTAAAAATGCTGCTATTCCAACAGTTTTAAACTGTTAAATTTACGTGTTGTTTTGTAAAGTTGTTTACATCTTCACTGTATTTTTTACAGAATTATTCTGGCAACCACAGCTGCCATTTTTTTTCCATATAAGCAACAGATTTATTGATTTATTATTTTTTTTACAGTGCATGACATTTTAAACATGCAGGCCTGTCTTACTCCAGAGTGTCCCTCTGTGAGATGCTGATGACAGCGCTGATTTTCAGGTCTTTGAGGACGCTGGAGTCCATGCTTTGTTTCTGGTCACCCATGTACAGCAGTCCTGCTATGATCTCCACTGGATAACTCTTCAGGTTTTCCAGCTCCTGTGACAGTCCACAAATATATTAAATTGTATTTACAAGCACCAATTTGAGCCATCGGGTGTATCGGGTGTCTTACCGTGATGGTATAGATGATTTTCTCAGTCCTTAAAAAAGGGTACAGACCTGAGAACCTCTGAAAGCCTCCTCTCACCACGTGGACTGGAGAGAGGCTCACTTTAGCTAAAGCCTGAGCACATTCAGCTGCTCTGCCTGCAATCACAGCCAGAAGCCAACTGATAAACATCAATTAATACCTGTGTGGCTAAAATCAATAAGGGGAGCATTTCGTTAACCCGTTCAGAACCCAATTATAGTCCAAATAGCAAAAGATTAAAAAAAATTGTAATGGTGGATTTCTAACCATAAATTATTTTCATTTTTTTATTAGGATACTTCATGATGTTTTTTGTCCATTTCAATAGATAAAAAATCTCAACATAGAAATCACCTAACTAACAATGGTCTTCACATACCTTTTTTTTATTATTATTTATTTGTCATAGCTCAAATCAATGACTAAATTTATTAAAACACATTGCCTAACAGCATGTTAAAAACCTCCCGAGATGCATGCTCTATGAACATAATCAAAGAGATTCATCATAAGCCGAGTGAATCATAAGAAAACAGTATTTCCAGTCATTTTCTACTGACACTTAGATTCGCTGGACAGATCTTTTTTGAAAAAAAATCCTGAGCAATAGCTATACATCCTTAATTTTTTTTTTTAATCCATCAGTAATACAACATCTCATCTGAAGGGAACTACTAGCTCCCCCTGTCTCAGAAAAGGAGCACGACCCATGAAACCAATTACCTTGTTCCAGTAAATTGCTTGTGTTGTTGTCATAAACCACCACATGCTGCATACTGTCAACCTCCACAGCCTCTGGCAGGAGGAATGTGCCCTCTGAATCCTGGAAAGAATCAACCAGAAAGTTTTGATATTTGATTAAACAAACTAAACCCAGAGAATAAAGGAACCAAGAAAATGAGTTGCATTGCAAGGCATGTCTTTCAATTTGCCTTCCTGCAAGACGAGTACTTTTACTTTTGGTACACTCAGTTCATTTTCCTGACACACACAGGCATGAATCGCAAAAATGTGGACAAAATGACATCCGTACCACTTTGACATTTTTGGCTGTTATGATGTGACTCGTTGTGTAATCCTGAGTTTCACGAGCATCTAGAAAAGAGACAAACAATATAAAAATATATAAGGAAGTTACAACTACAGTTAAATTTAATTAAAACAGATCATTCAAGAAAATCCATCCCGTATCTTACCAACCAAACAGAGGTAGTTGATCTCTGCCAGCCTCGACACTCGGCAGCACTGGTTGAGCAGATTGTAGAGCTCAAGTGGCTCAAATATAATTATTTCAGCCATTGAAGGGAAAAAAGTGGCCAGAAACAAATATCAAGAGTAGATGAACATGATAAATAGATTGACCTTTTAGGAAGAACATAGCATCTTACAAATAAGCACCTGGTCTAACTTTCTAAGATGCTTTCAAGGAGCATAGTTGCTGTTTGTTTAGGTTTTGTTGCTAAGCGACTCAGCGCTTTCCCTCATTGGTGGTTGGTGATGATGTAGAGTCTTAAAGTCACAAGAATCAATTTCTTGACCATGTAAATGACTTGCTGTTTATCCACACATGAAGATGAAAAAGTTTTAGTTATATTTGATTTATCATTGATTAACTGTTTCATTTCTGCAGTCATGTTGAGTCTGACTGGCAGTTTCCTCTTATTTATAACAAACAGCTTTTTGAGGTTTTCACACACAACAATTAGGCAACTGAACTGACTAATCAATCCACAATTTTGATAAACGTCAAGTCATTTTTCATGCATAAATATTTTTTAAAAAATTCCAACCCTCAAATGTGACAATGTAGTGCCTTTCAGTTTAATATTTTGGGGTTATCTGAGCCATGGGTGAAGCTGTAGCTCCTCCAGGGTAAGACGCTGCTTGGGGTCTTCCTTCAAACACATTTGCAAGAAATCTTGGCAATCTGGAGAAAAAGCAGATGAGAGGTGAAGGCGATGCATGGGAATGTGACTAAAATGAACAGATTTGACTCTGTTGGTGTGTGTGTGTGTGTGTATTTCTTACGCTCAGACAGCTTATTGCTGATTGTCTGCTGCTTTTCAAGAAACTTTGTGGTCTCAAAAGCAGTACACCGATGAAGCGTCTCATACAGCACAGCTCCGAGCTGCCACACCGTGGTGGGGCCGGCCCTGTAGGTAAAGCGTCTGTGCCACTCTGGAGGGGTGTAGGAAGAGGTGCCTAGATTACAGACATAATAATAAGATGGTGAGCATGAGGAGCTGCAGCTTTGCTTTAATGTAAAAATCCCATATGGGTAAGTTAGTGAAGAGCAGCAGTAGAAGCTTGATTCTTACCATAAAAGATGTGATAAGAAGACCTTTTCTTAACGAAGCAGCTCAGTCCAAAGTCAATGATGCGCACACGTGGGACATCCGAGCCGGTCTCGATGAGGATGTTTTCAGACTTGATGTCCCGGTGGAAGATGTGCTGACCCTCAAGATCGAGTGCTGCATCAACGAGCTGCTTAAGGATTATCTGAGAGACACAAAGAAAGAGATGAGGTATCAGAGTGGAGGTTCAACTTTTTTTAACTTCAAAATACAAAGATTGTAAAACTATTCTCAAGCCAATACGTGCTAAAATGCTCAAAAATGCTGATGATTTGTCATTAAGTTGCTGTAAAAGGCTTAAACACAAATATATTCACACGGACCCTCCAGTAGCTTACCCTGGCCTCTTCTTCTTGGAGAGAGCCGCCATTTAACTCAATATATTCGGTGAGGTCATTGGAGGGAACTGGTCTCTCCAGTACTAGGATTAGCTCCTGGCCCAGATCATACCAGTCTAGTAGGGACACAGGTGCTGACGTCCCCACTGACCCACTTGATCCGGCTGCCAGTTTTAACATTATGGCGACCTCCACCGATATCTCCTTTCCATTCTTATCCTGAAACATCACAAAGAAAGAGAGATTGAGCGAGAGAGCCATCATTCATTCACTGTATACTGGTCAGTAATAGAGTGCAGCGTTAAAAACAGCAGAGATTTAAGGTGATGCTCGCTCACCACATGTTTACAAAAGACCTTGTCCTTTGGGATGTGTTTGACGGCCACCTATGAGAAAAAAAACAGAACTTCTGTTAGCACTTCCTGCCCATACTGTGTGTGTATATGTGTCTGAATGAGAATGTTAGTAGCACTTACTGGTAAATTATCTTCTTTCCGGTAGCCAGCAAACACTGATCCACAGCCTCCTTCACCCAGCTGGTGCTCTTGCTGATATTTGGCCTCATATGCTGTTTGGGCATCTACCAACAGATCTTCTGTTTTTAGCTCTCTGGCTTCATCTTTTACTTCTTCTGGCATCAGGATTGTCTTATTACATGTGGGTCCCTCTCCATCAGCGGCAGCCTTCCTCTTACGCCTTCTCTTGCTCACATCCTCCACAGATGTGTTGCAGTTTTCTGGAGATGAGGAATAAACATGGGAGAACATCTGCTTGTTGACAATCACTAACGTGGACAAACAGTTCTCCAAACTAAATGACAAAACAGGTCATCATTCTTCCAGTTAATTATAAAGTACAAGTAAGTAAGTACGAGAAAGTACAAATTGGGTAATTCCATTTTCTGCTTATTTATATTTCTATCGCACTACAATTCAAAGGGATTATTATATATTTATTTGATACCCTTAGTTACTTAACAGATTAAGATTAAAATGCAAAATAAACACTGTAATGTAATTATCATGATAAACAATAATACATTTTAAATGCAGGACTTTTACTTGTGACAGAGTATTTCTACACTCTGGTATTTTTACCTCAAAGGTTCCACTACTGTCTAAACTTTGTGTTCAGTAAAACGATGGTGATGAGCTTCACATGAAAAGCCTACCTTTGCCAGTGTCCGGTGAGGAGGAAGCCGACTCCCGGTCATATTTGAGAAGGTCAAGTCTTCTCTTAACCTTTTTCTTCAGTGGTCCCTCTCCATCTTCTCTGACCTTCCTTTTGAGTTTTTTAACTCCGACCCTCTCACTTGAGGTGTTTTCACTTTCAGAGACCCTAATATGTTTTCTGAGGGTCGCCTTTTCAGGATTGGCCTTCTTTTCATCCCCCTAGTCAGGCCATCCTTTGCCGTCTCTCTTTTCTCCTCTGACATGCTCCCATTTCGCTCTATAAACGAGGAAAAGCACAGTTGAACAATTTATTCAGAATTAACTATCTGTATGACAGTTTTTTCATCATCTCACAGTGAGGGAAACAGAACAGCAGGAATCAGAGATCTATTTTGAGGTACTTTCTCTGAATTGCTCTAATAATCTAATAAGTCTACTTTATATGAATAAGTCAGATCATTTGAAGAATACTTAACCCACAAAATGACCTTTGTGAGTCAGTAAGTCATGCTGTGTTATCTTGAATTCATGAAGAAAACGATAATTAAAAGATAATTAACTATTCACATAATCATAACATTGGACTAACATATCAGCTTATACACTACAAATATCCAAGTCCTATGGTCTGTTTGCCATTATATTTGCCGAGGACATTCATTTCCCAGTGGTTAATCTTCTTTTCTTATTACACCATGGCCTCCTCTGGAGCCACTTATACTTCACAAGTTAAACTCCACCACCGGTAAGGCTGAAAGATAACCAGGTTTAAACAACACTAATGCACCGATATTGTGGGGTGATGAGCACTGATGCAGACAGCATTAAAGCTTCTGGTCTGTTTATGAATGTATCAGTTATTGTTTCAATAAAAACATTATGCTAACTGAACATACAAAGTGGACATCCAGTCACACACACACTTTTGTCCTGCTTCTACACTGGCTTTTGAGAACAACATGTACTCAGTCCCGGCAGAGTCTGAATGAATGACTGTGTTCTCCGTCCTGCCCAGAGTCGCAAATCATGCTGGTTGTCTGGGAGGAAAACAAAGCTTGAGACCCAAGATGAAGGCAGAGAAGGAGGCTCCTGCAAAACCTCAAATTATTTCCCAGATTTTATTGCTCGTGTGTCTCGGTTCCTTCAATTCAGGTATGTTGCATTTTCTACTTTATAATTTGCTTTGAAATTTGCTGATATAAACAGTTCACATAGGTTTTCCTAATGATCTAATGTTTTACTTGCATGTTGATGCATGGTGTTTGACAGATTTTGCAAAGATAAAGTTTAACAGCTGATTCATAAAATGCAGCTTTTGTTTGTTTGTGTGTTGGGGTCAGTATGGGGATCAAATAATTACAAATTGAAGTTTTGAATTTCTAATGCAGTGTTGTTCGATCTAGAGTGTCCTCCCAGTAGATTATGGAATAAACACTCATATTTTTAGTGTAATTTACTTTTACTGTGCTTTCACAATACTAGCTTGGGTCTGGAAGAAAATGCAAAGTCAGTGAGGATCACTTGTTGTGATAGACACACAAATTACGTATAAAGAGTGAGAACGCCTGCAAATGGTGGGCTGGAGGAGTGCTGTTGGATCAAACCAACGTCAAAATAATAATGTGACTTTTCAGACCTTACTTAACTACGCAAAGTACTTTATGTACCCGATGTACATAAGTTTACGTTTTGCCAGCATGTTATTTTAATACATTAATTGACCACCAGTGAACAGTGTTAAGGAGGTTACCTTTTACATGTAAGAGGTTACAAACTATAGTTAAACATGTGAGAAGTAATATAACCAATTACATAACTTAATCAAAGTAATGTAACTTACTGTATTTGATGACTTTTCCAACAAATACTTTAAATTGGGCAATAAAGATTAAAAGGAGAAAGACAGACCAAAAGAAGCCATTCCTGCACAGCAAAGAAGCTGCAAAGCAATAGAATTAATATTATATTTTAAATATAAACTTATTTATGTTTGAAAATAAAATTTAAAAATATTCAAATGAATCATATAAAACAACCATAAACACAAATAAACTATGTTGTATATATATATATATATATATATATATATATATATATATATATAACACTTTGTATACTACTTCCTTTCATTTGTAATTTGATTACATGTAAACTAGTAATGCGTTTTTAAGGGGTCTTGTCCATTTCTCTGTGAGACTGTGCTGTAATATTGCAGCATCAAAGACATCACAAAGATGGTATTTGTTGTTCTGGTATTTGATTGCTTTAGACTGTGTGGGTGCTTTTACAGTCTTGTGCCCACTCTTTGTAAGTAATACTGTAATTGTACCCAGAGGCTGACTCAGAACCAGTGTTTTCAGATGTTCAGTTATTTTCAGCTGTGGCTGTGTCTCATCACTGTCCTGCTATTGTTGTGGCTAGCAGCAGAGTCACTGAGCTGCTCTGTTTCTGCAACGCTAGCATGGCATCTGGACTGCTCCCAGCGTTCTTTTCATGAACTGCCAAGAAGGAAATTTGAACAAACAATCCCCACTTTTGTTGGCTCATGCTGGCCCATCCCGAGGACTGACAGCTGTTCCCATGGTAATGCGTATCTTCCATGCAAACTGGTTCCAGTATACATCAGAGATGGGGCGGGATGCCCACACTAGCCTTCAGCTAACTACTGTAATCAGTCACTGTAGATGAAAAAACAATAAAACTGACATGTAGAGTGAGTAATGATGACTGTTTACGTCACGCCCGCGTATAACAACTGTTGATTGTTCATAAAGCCAAAGAAGAGTGGCATTCCTCAAAATAACATTCAAATGGGATGATTCCACTGTACACAATTTACTTATGTCCAATGCCGCCATTCATTGTCAATGCAGGAAGTGGTGTGTCCTCTATGTACCAAGGCAGAATGTGGAGATCGGAAGTAGGGATGCACGATATTGGATTTTTTGCTGATATCTGATTTGCTAATATGAAATCGACTAATTTGGACGATAATCCCAATCTAATTTTGGTGATCATCAATTCTAACCTGCGGTGTAGTTAATATTATATGATGCATACTCTTATCATGATGGTCCACAAGCATTTGGAGACATAAAATACAATGTTCTTCAATGTATGTAATATTCAATTATTGTGCAAAATAAGAAAAATACTGAAACTTAGGATTGATGTTTTGTACATGCACACTTAAATTATTGAAAATATATATATCAGTGTGTGATATAGGCAGAAGTCAGCATGTTGGCTGATACAGATGTTTCAATTTAAGGCAAATATATGTCGATATTATCATGCCTCGTCAGTTGGATGGGTGTGTGGCTTGTCTGATTTTTAACGCAGTTAACAAAGAATTGAGAATGAATGTTTGTTTTTTGTTCTTTAAATTGTTGTTTTTTATTTTTAAAAAATGCACAGGTCTGCAGAATTGTCCAATTTAATATTGTGTCTGGGGTTGTATTAGAACTTTGAGTCAAGCTGAAATAAAGATGACTGTTCCTGCAGATTTACGATACTCAGTATGACAGTTAAAGACACGACTGTGTCAAACTGCTGTATAAATAGCCCCTAACATTTTTTTTTATGTCAAACACCTGGTGATTTTTTTTTCTGTATTAATTTACAGTGGTTGAATTCATGTTGCTTTCACAATTGTGCATAGTTACATCTTGTTGTTTTATGGCAGATTGCAGTCATTACTATTGAGGCTGCATACTGCCACAGCCTACTTTACCAGAGGCATAGTTATGTCCAAGTTGCGTTCTACCACTTCATGAAAAAATATAAAAATACTCTGCTACTTTCATGTTTTTATTGGCATGGACAAATGCCCAGGTTCTACGTATTGTGGACGGTCTCACTATGGTATCAAGTGCTATGTTCTGGGTGGACATAAAAAAGAAACATCTAGGGCAGAAAACTCTTCTGTGTCTTTCTGCAGGTGGGGTCCTGGCAGTGAACATGACCATCCCCAACACTCTAATAAGAGGCACAGTAGGGGGAGAGGCCCTGCTGTCAGTTCGCTACAACAGCTTCAGCCCCGACCTGCCGGTCATCAAGTGGCAGCTCAAAAGGGAAAAGTCTGTCACTGTCGTCCAGTCGATTGGAACTGACATCATTGGGACTCTGAGGCCTGAATATCGTGACCGCATCCTGGTATTTGAGAATGGGACTCTGCTTCTCCACAACCTCAGAATGCCTGATGATGGAACGTATGATGTGGAAATCTCCATCACAGATGACACCTTTACAGGAGAGGGCAGCATCACACTCACTGTGGATGGTATGAGGATGAGTTTTACTGTACAATTATAAGATTAAAAATCTGTCTCCCACAATTTTTCAAAAAAAAAAGAAGCAAAACAGTGTATTGAAAAGAAAACCCTCTCAATCATTACGTATGAAGTGTGAGGCAGTGTATTTATCTGCAGAGACTGTCTTCTGCCTCTATTTTCTAATTTTCCTCTTACTGCATTCAGAACGTTTCTTTAGCAATAAGTTAGTGAGCAGGTGCAAGACCATGAGCAGCACGCATGCAAGAGGAAGTTATGAAAAACTGCAGACTCAATGCCGGAAAAAAGGCAAATATTGCGAAGGAGAGTGAATCTGGGTTGGCCTTTCACTTTTACCACTGATGCTGTTTATAAACAATATCCGCTAGATTCTGCACAATATACCTTTAGTGTGATACTAAAGTCACACCTATTCCTCTAAACCAGTGTCATAGAAAACATATGACTGTCTTTGACTTAGAATCAAGTCCAATTCAAGTCCCAAGTCCTTAAAACACTGACTCTTGAATAATGGGCTGTTAAAATAACAAAAAGTCAAAAAGTAGACCTGGAGGAATTTATGAGGTCATCATGCTGCTCTATGAGCTGCAGATTACTCCTCATGCTTACAGAAAAAAAATGAAAAACGCTCTGGGTCCATAGAATCCTATGATATAAGATATACGATATTTGTTAGTTGAAGCCCTGTCTCCTCAAAGTGAGACCCCAGATTACCGCGATGGATAATAATAGAGAGGTATGTATGCTACTGCCTCATCATTTCACCTTTGGTTAAGTGGGAATACAGATGGACAGAGGAGAAAGCTGCCTACCTTGCTCCATCAAGAGTGAATCAGTAATTTAGTCACTTTTGGCTCAGAGTGGCACAGCAAACAGACATTTAAAAAAAAATACTGAAATGAAAAACTTTATCCAAACTTTGAGAGACAGCCAGGCAGCTTGACAGATTTAAAGACAACACACATCCACACAGGTGTTTTCACTTTGGCTGATTAGGCTTCTGCTCAGGTTGTAGGTGGGCGGAGTTACGTTGGATACAACATGAGGTCATTGACCTCCATGTGTCAATCGCTGCATGCTGGCATACTGCACTAGGTGTAGCTATTGCATATGAGGCGGTAGTTATGATGATGAATGTCTATCAGCTGACAAACAAAGCACAGCAGGTGGTAGAGATGCTGCTGCAAACTGTAGTCTAATCTTTAGCTGTATCTCTCGTGTTCTGGGTCACTCTCCTACAAATATATGGGGAACATTTATTTGTTGTCAGCAATTGTGGTAGTGGTTGTTGTGCTCTAAACACCCCATGTATTTAGACCTCCTGTGCCTTATGTTCACATCTAATCTGTTCAACAGGGACACATTTAAATGGGAAATACCTCATGATATGCTGCAGCCGATTGGTGCATGTAATACTGAAAGAATGGCATCAACCCTGCCCACATAGAGGCCTGTGTGAAGGTCACCTGTATCCCGAAAAAGAGTAGGAGGGAGCAACAACGTTCCACAGGAGCCAAACTTTGTCAGGGAGAATATTTTCTTCCAACGCTACTGCTGAGAATGTAATCTCATGCCAAGTGATGTCCTAGATTTCATGGCTTTTAAGACCCATCTACTATACATCGATGTCAATGTTCCATCAGTCAAATGTCTTGAATTTTCCAAAACATGATTGACATTGTAGTGTTTAAAATAAAAAATACACAAATACAATTATACTGTTTATTAAAACAGTATACTTTTCTTAAATTCCCCAAATTTCCCATTTGTTTCAGGCTTGGAATCTAAATGTCAAGTCTTGAAATTTATTTTTGACTTGTAAAACAACGACTTGGTTCTTTTTCTGCGATATTTGCCACAGTCTTTATGTAGACCTCTGTCTGATTCTCATCAGGTTGTCTAGTTTGTTTCGCTGCCTCAGAGTGGCCAAAACACAAACTATTGTGATACTACAAGATTAAATATTTTAAATAGTTAAGGGTACAAACAGATGAGCCTGGAGAACCACAATGGAAAATTAGAAGACAATAATTTAATCAGAATTAAGACCTTAATAAAAGAATGATTTTAGGCATGTGCATCTACATGTCTTTTCTGCAATTGCTCTATTTTTTGCAATGTTGTATTTTTTTGCTCCAGGTTCACCACATATACTGCATTAAAGATGGAGAATAGTATGTTTAATGGTCTTTTTTTTCTAAATTTTAAAAACGATTGTATGTACTGTCACCTATATCTAGAGTCTATATCCAGGCCCTATATCCACATGGAGAGTTCATCAGTACTGGAGCTCAGTGAAAACGTCATCCTCAACTGCTCCCATGACAACGGAACCAGGACTACATACAGGTGGTTCAAAGGTGGAAAGCCACTCACCAATATGACGAGGTTCATGTTGTCACCTGACCAGAAGCTGCTGACCATCACACGGGTGCTGATGGCAGATGATGATACCTACAGCTGCACAGTGGAGAATCCTGTGGGCAACATGACAAGCATGCCGATCAGACTGACTGTCTACAGTAAGTGATACTGACTGAGTTAACAACTGCAACACCAACAACAGTTTACCCTTTGTAACCTGGGGCAACATCACTTTCTTGTTCTGCTTTCCATTGCCTTTAACAAGTGTTAGACCTTTGAACCCTGAAAAAATTGGTTTGATTTCTTTACAAAAACATGAGGGGAAAGGCAGTTTGCAACTTGGTGAGAAATGTTTCACAGATTGCAAGAAATTAATGGTTTTAGGAAATTATTTTTAAAAAGCTAGGGAAAAAATATCTACAGAAAAAAAGCTTGGGAAAACAATGTGTTTAATTATCATAATTACAGATACAAATTATCTTAAAATTATTATATTTTTAAAGCATATTTCCAGGTACATTTTCTTGTTTGTTTTTAAACTTTCTTTCTTAAAAAAATCCACCAACTTATTTTCATGTAATTTTCTTGTACTTTTTACTAAAATCTTGCCAATTTTTTGGGTCATTACTTCTTTGTTGCTCATTGCCTTCTTCCCATGTTTTTGAAAGAAAGCCAGGTTGCTCAGGTTGCAAAGGATTAAACACATCATGTTTGACATAGTGACATATGCAGCAGGTTAGAGTGAGAGTTTATCCACAAATCAAAAATTCATATTTTTGTTCTTATTTTTAGTGCAATTTTTCAATCTCAGTTGTTCTGTTGTGAGAAATGTTGGAGATATTGGCTGTAGAGAGCTATGTCTCTTTTCAGAAATCATGGCCTGGTTACTCAAAATAATCCACAGAACATGTTGTGAGCAGTTTCATAAATAAACTATTTTCTTTCCACTGTATTACACCCACCACTCATATCACCATGCAAAAGGAAATGTGCATCTATTCATAAATAAGAGACTCATGCTTGTGACAGCCTGATATTATAAGATCAGATGGCAATGTATATTGTTCCTGTGTTGTTCTGGTAATGTTAATGTTGATTCATTATTATTGTGCATATCCTACCAGGAAGAAGTTCCCTCTACATCATCCTGTCCACTGGAGGCATCTTCCTCCTCATCACCTTGGTAACAGTATGTGCCTGCTGGACACCTTCCAAAAAGTGAGAAGTGTAGATCCTGAGTGCAAATAAACAAACACTGTAACATAATGTTAATGCATCATATTTTATCTTTTTTAGGTCAAGACATCCCGCTAGAAAGCCTCTCTCCAGGTTTTATGATCAATCTGATCACCCACCAGTCAATCACACAGGTATAGTTTTGTTACACTGAATTAATGTTCCACTGACAGTACAAAAAGTGAGAATTTAGGCGAATGACAATCCAATTTTGTGTTTCACCACAGATGGTGTGCTTCCAAAATTTACAGAGCACAATGGAGTAAATGCTGTAACTTCACTTTACATCCTCCAGCAAAAGGTATCTCTCTCATTACCACTATGATCTTATTACACTCTGTGATTAAGGTAAAAATCTGAAGCAATGCTAATGTGCTCTAGAGGCTTAAACATGGTTATTTATAGTGGGGCTAAAAATTTAAAGTTTGTTCTGAGAGTGGACAGTAAAAAAAATAAAGTGTAATTTAAAGGTCAAGTGTGTAGGGTTTAGTGGCTTCTTGTGGTGAGGTTGGAGACTGCAACTGACCGCCATGAAAAACCATGAATGCAAATGACTTTTTATAGAGCCAGCGTTTGGCTTGTTCTTTCTGGGCTACTGTGGAACAACATGGTAAACTTTGTGGAAAAGGACCCACGCTATATTTAGATATAAACTGCTCATTCTAAGTTCATTGAAAACATAAATTTTTAGTTTCGGGTAATTATAAACTAATAAAAACATAGTAATGAGTACTATATTCCCTTTATGCCAATATATTAAACTTAACCGTAAATTGTAAAAAAAAAAAAAAAAAAAAAAAGACATCGATCCCTACGTGCAACTTTATGCTAGGAAAAACTATCATTAGTGCCTGAGACCAGCAAGTTTGTCCTGTTTGTTGTGCAAAGCTAAGTGAAATTGAGAATGAGATTTTTTTCTTGTTTTGCTGCCCTGTCTATAAGACCAAAAGGGATGTACTTCTTAAAAAGTAACATCCATTGAAGTTGATTTCTTTGGCTGGATGACTTGAGTGGTGCTTCAGGAAGGAAACCTTTAGCAGGTTTTTTTGGTCAAACTTGGAAGAGCAATTCTGTAAAAGAAATATTTGATGCCAGCAATCACATTTTTGTGTTTTGTTAACCCATGAGGGTTAGACACTTCAAGAACAAATACAATCAAATAAAATCAAAAATAGCTGCATGTCCACACACAATAAACAACAAGCAGTTCCTGAAAACTTGATCATCTGTCACTTCTACTGCAGAAGTCAGTAACTTAACAGTGCAACTCCTCTACTCACTTAACAGCTGCTAGTTAATGATGTCTCAAATCTATCAAAGTAAACTAACAGTCACTGCAGTGCTTTAAACCAATTGGCTTTCACTGACGCCAGTGAGCGCTCTTATCAGGGAGCCTATATGCCTGTTCTACTGTGTAAATTCTATTTTACTACATGACTTTTATTTGACAGGGTAAATGTTAGCAGAGAAATGATTTGAGCTGAAGCCATCTTGTTTTGCAGGATCCCTCCATGGATGACTCATCCAGCAACAGTATTGGATCTCCCACTGAACTTGACAACCCACCGAGCTACAACAGCTCCCCCAAGTACACTGGTTGTCTGACCCATTCTAATGGGTCCCCTGCCCGCTCCTCCTACAGGTATACCTGAGGGCTGATCGATTCAAACTCTCCACGTCGCAGCAGGTGTGAGTTCAGAGTGTCATTCTGACTCTGGAAAGCAACTTTCTTCACATCCACACGGAGTTCCTTGAAAGAATTCAAAACCGTTTTCTGGGGTTTTACAGTAATGTCATCACTGCCTATTGATATAATTTCTTTTATTGAAGTAAACTGGAAATTGAACACAAGTTGTGTTGGATGTTAACAACACAGCCTGTAGAGGAATATGAAGGCAGTGAGACATCAGGCAGGTTTTGGGATCCACCACTAACCACCACTGTTGTTGGTTACTGGAATTACAAATTACAAACCTTAGGAATTGGCATGGCGTCTACATGAAGCTGAGGCAGGTTCTATGAGACGCAAGAATCAAACTGTCTTGCGATAAAGATACTTAAGTTACGTTTTATTGTCACTTCAAATTCACCACCACACTAGATGGGATTTGTTGTTTATTTTGAAATAACTTAAAACTAAAGTTAAACCAGAAAAAAATCACCTTCAGACATGCTACTCTATTTCTCATTTACAGTATTGTGTGTGATCTTTTCTGTAGTGTTGAAATGAAATACAGCAGTTTGTACATTACTATTTCAGTTATACTACATGATTTAAGAGCATTTTAATTGAGAAGACAGGTGAAGCCATTTTGGTGAAAAAGCTATGGTATTTAAATTTTATACAAACTTTAATAAAAATCAATTTCTTGTGTATTTCCACTGCGCTCCTTGAGTCTTTATGTGTTTTATTCTTTATGCTGTGCATCTTGACTTATACTGATGGAAAAGGTTTTATTTCTCACAATTAAAAACAATCTGAATGCCAATGCTTACTTGTCAACGACTCAATTAACAAGAAAACTAAACTTAAAGTTGGTCACAAATGAGCATGCTTTTATTATACCTAACATTAGACCAGAGGAGACAAGTAGACAGGGCCAGTGGACGAATTGGCAGCAGTCAGCTTGTGTGTGAGGTGTGCCTGAGCTCTGGCGATGGTGTGTGGTTTTATACTTTTATGAGAAAGAAACTCTTAGTTGCTGACCTCAAAATTTCTTAGTGATTTTTTTCTTTTTTTTTCTTGAAAGACATTATCAATCCCCTCATCCCCTGGGCTCCGCAGTAAATACTACCACAAAAGACCAAGACTACTTTTTGACAAAACCATTCAAAAGGTAAAATATACCAATGAACCTCATTGTGAGAGCTGTAGGTTGCAATGCATCAGTTTCAGAATCAATGAAAAACCTATAAAAAGAGTCCCTTCAATGGCTCAGTTGGTAGAGCAGATGACTGTAGGTTGAATATAGCAGTTATCCTTAGGTCACTGGTTCAACTCTGGCTCAAAGGACAGAATTTTCATTGGTGGCAAAGGACAGCTCATTCAAAAAGTGAAACATGTCAATTGGCCTCGTTGTCAGAACTGTTGTTTACATTGCTTCATTGGTCTGACACAATGACCCATGTAAAACCAGCCGTTTGGTTATCAAGAAAACATTTGTTAGCATGTGCGTTTTAATGTTGTATATAAAGTTTGGTGAAGCATCAGTTTTAGTATCCATGCAATTGCTGAAAACAAGTAGAATGCACATCCCTTTTCAAAGATCAGTTGTGAGAGCAGAGGACTGTAGGCTGAAAACAGTAGTTATCCTTAGGTCGCTGGTTCAACTCCGGCTCGAAGGATGGACTTTTCCATGGTCCGTGATGATAAAGCATTCAGAAGGTAAGATATATCAGTGGGGGTCGTTGTCAGAGTTGTAGGTTTCATTGCTTTATTTGGTGCGACACACTGACCCTTGTTGACGGCAACGTCTTTGTGGTCGAGTGCAGTTCTACAGTTTTAAGAGGATGCTTTGTAAACTTCCAGAATAAACTTTGGTGAAGCATGAGTTTCAGCATCCATACACAAGCTGTACAAAGGAAACTAAAACATCCCTTCGATAGCTCAGCTGGTAGAGCGGAGGACTGTAGGTTGAAAATAGCAGTTATCCTTAGGTCGCTGGTTCAACTCCGGCTCGAAGGATGGACTTTTCCATGGTCCGTAATGATAAACCATTCAGAAGGTAAGATATATCAGTGGGGGTCGTTGTCAGAGTTGTAGGTTTCATTGCTTGATTTGGTGCGACACACTGACCCTTGTTGACGGCAACGTCTTTGTGGTCGAGTGCAGTTCTACAGTTTTAAGAGGATGCTTTGTAAACCTTCAGAATAAACTTTGGTGAAGCATGAGTTTCAGCATCCATACACAAGCTATACAAAGGAAACTAAAACATCCCTTCGATAGCTCAGTTGGTAGAGCGGAGGACTGTAGGTTGAAAATAGCAGTTATCCTTAAGTCGCTGGTTCAACTCCGGCTCGAAGGATGGACTTTTCCATGGTCTGTAATGACAAACCATTCAGAAGGTAAGATATATCAGTGGGGGTTGTCAGAGTTGTAGATTTCATTCCTTGATTTGGTGCGACACACTGACCCTTGTTGACGGCAACGTCTTTGTGGTCAAGTGCAGTTTTACAGTTTTAAGAGGATGCTTTGTAAACTTCCAGAATAAACTTTGGTGAAGCATGAGTTTCAGCATCCATACACAAGCTATACAAAGGAAACTAAAACATCCCTTCGATAGCTCAGCTGGTAGAGCGGAGGACTGTAGGTTGAAAATAGCAGTTATCCTTAGGTCGCTGGTTCAACTCCGGCTCGAAGGATGGACTTTTCCATGGTCCGTAATGACAAACCATTCAGAAGGTAAAATATATCAGTGGGGGTCGTTGTCAGAATTGTAGGTTTCATTGCTTGATTTGGTGCGACACACTGACCCTTGTTGACGGCAACGTCTTTGTGGTCGAGTGCAGTTCTATAGTTTTAAGAGGATGCTTTGTACATTTCCAGAATTAACTTTGGTGAAGCATCAGTTTCAGCATCCATACACAAGCTATACAAAGGAGCCTAGAGCATCCCTTCGATAGCTCAGTTGGTAGAGCGGAGGACTGTAGGTTGAAAATAGCAGTTATCCTTAGGTCGCTGGTTCAACTCCGGCTCGAAGGATGGACTTTTCATTGTTGTTTAAGGACAACACATTCAGAAAGTGAAACATGTCATTTGGCCTCATTGTCAGAGCTGCTGTTTACATTTCTTCATTGGTCTGACACAATGACCCTTTGTTATCAAATGGAGTTCATCTCCAACAGTGTGCATGTGTCTTTTAATGTTGTAAATAAAGCTTGGTGAAGCATCAGTTTCAGTATTCATGCAAAACCTGAACAAAGTAATCTAACACCCGTTCGATGGTGTAGAAGGTGAAATATGTCAATGGGCCTCATTTTCAGAGCTGTAGGTTTTATTGCTTGATTTGGTCTGAAACACTGACCCTTGTCTAATCCTTTCCTTGGGCATCGAGGATAGTCACCCAACTATTTAGGCATGTGCTTTGTTAGTACCTGCAAAATAAACTGTGGTTAATTCGGAGTTTCAGTCTCCATGCAGGGGCTAAACAATTGACGACTGCTGCCTACTTTCCATAGCCCAGATAAAGCAAAGGACTGTAGGTTGATGATGAACAAAAGAATACCTGCACACATCAGAAGAACATCAACTTGCTTTTGCACAACCATTTCAGTCATTGCATGCCACAAACATTTAATTCATATTTTGAATTATTATGGAAATATACATCATCAAATCGTTAATCAGCAGAGTCTGTAACTGTGTCCTTTTACAAATAAGGAAAATATTGTCCCATTCTCCCAGTCCTATTTAACAGTTTTAGAGCCCTGTACTACTCTGTACATTTAGGAAAATATCTGTAAACATGTTGCTCTATGTATGTTGTTGCCCCCCCTTTATGTGTGAAAGTGATGACTCCAGCCCCAGTGCCTGCACTTAAAGGTGGATTGACTTGTTTTGTGCCCCCCTTTTGACAAGGCCTAACTCCCACCCCCCTGTGCATTGTGTATGTACCCTGTCACCTCCAAGGCCCCCATCATGTGCAGTGCACACAGCATGCTGTTAATGACAACTCCATCATTTCCACAGAGACCCTAAACAAACCTGCATGCTGGTGCCTTACCTTGCCCCAGGTTTTTTGAGTGACAGTGTGATCGTGGTAATTTGGCAATATGCACCAAAATAATTTAAACGAAATATTTAATTTAGCTGCCCCTACTATCTTGATTTTTGATACAGATCCCTGATGATGTGTGTGTCTGGCTTTTCAACTTACCTTTCTGATCACTGACTTGACTGACACGCCTCTCAAGTCTGTTCTGCTTTGTTTACACCGCACGTCTGAACACACAGTGAAGGGATCACGTGTTTGACAGTTTAATGACATAAGATGTGGTACTGTGACAATAAATCATTTACAACAAGGTTACAGCAAAGATGCTTGGAATATTCCATTTCATAAGATGCTATGACATCTCTCACCGTACATCCTGTATTGTTGGCAACAATTACACGTCTATGTGAGGGAGTGCTGGAGACAATGCTGCTTAAAAAAATATGAGATCTGCAACAGAGACATAAAATTGGGAGGTTAGTTTTGAAATGAAGCAAAGCCACAGCCTAAATGAGAAAGGATAAAATGGACAGTGGGCTCATGCAGGCACATAAACATATTTTTTACATTACCGTGTAGGAAAATAGTGTCACCAACACAAGTGCTATGCTGAAAATGTCTTTTCTGTTGAAGAGATAGAGGCAGGGCTTCATTTCCTTTTCAGAGTTATACCAAAACATATTCATTTATTAGCTACATCAACTACACCATCACTGGACTACACTTTACTACCGCAACTCTGGGCCTGAGGGCGTATGCACCCTTTGTTCTATAGCACACACAAAGCCAACATTAAAGGGTTATATTGATATAACGGTATTAAAACATAAACTTGGCATTTAATTTGCGTGAACGCTTGGTCCTGTGAGATTGGTTTGGCTGACTTGCCACAGGTTTAGATTGAGTTAACATCAATGGCATGAAGATTACAAACACTGGAATCAAAAGAAAAGGTGAAAACATTTAAAGCACATTACAGAATTGAAGCTATTGCAACAACGAAGCCACCTAAAAGGGAAACGCGCAGAGGTAGATGCACAATAAATAGGAATGACGATGCATAAAGCCATGTACAACTATGTGGTTGCAGTAAACAGGGCTATTACATAAAGAGTTACATGAAAAATAAAACAGCAAATATTCTTCGGAGTGGCACCGGTGCGTTAACATGTATTAGCTGCTGTGTTTTGTGTAGTGGTTCCAAGTGAAGACTTGCAGGTTGAAACTCAGGGCAACCAGCAATTTAAACAAGAAATTAAGCAAATGCACTGTGCGTTATTTTCAGTCAGAGGCTTCTGTACTGTCTGCTCCACTGACGGTTTGCATTCCTCCTCTTCAACAGCCTGCTAACACCTCACTACGCATGTATTTTTATTTTCTATGACTTTATAATTAAAGAAATTTTTGCTCTATTATACCAGAGGTATACCAGGTCTGTTGAAGGTGCGTCACATGGCATTTCACTTCTGTTTGCTTTTTACATTTGGAATTATCTGTTGCATCCCAGTTACCTGTGTAATGTGCTTTTTGAATGTGAGCATTTAAACATCTACAAACGCTGAAAAAAAAGTGCATTTATGCGTAGATGAGGTGAAAAAGGCGGAGAGCTGATAAAGACTACATGGTGAAGGCAGATGGAGAGACATTTGTAATTAAGACATCTGCAGGACATGCTTCTTTGTTTTATCAACTGCAGTTATTTATCCGTGGGATCGACCACAAATGACAGGACAAAAGACAAAAAAGTGCGACTAAATTAATTCACAGGTGGGAAACAGAAATGAAATGCCATCATTTACATTAGAGTTATTGGTCCTCTTACTTATGTAATGTCTGGTCTGCATTTTCATTTTTCAACTTTTTGGAATGTCATAAAGTTTTCTAATTTCTGTACAATGTTTGATACTTTTGGAGGAAAAAGTAATGTTTCTATTGCACATTAAAGACAAGAAGCTATGTTAAAGGTCATGACAGGAAGGACAGGAATAGATTTCCTGTTTGATATAATGTTTGTAAATTCATCTTGTCTCTTGAAGTAAGCTATGAGGAGGCAAACCTGGTGTAGCACAGACGTTAGTAGCTTCTGACAGTCACATTGTTGTGTCAAACACATTAATGGCAAAAGAAAACAAATCAACACTGGTATTATTCTGTAGGTGCAACTGAAGCAATCAAGGTAAAAAAAAAAAATAATAATAACCAAAAGGAGTGTGAGCCACACACATAGTACAAAATTGAAAACAATGGCTTTGTGGAAACTTGGGAGATAATTTTTCCACTCATGACAGTTTCACCATCAGTCACATCTTTACAACATTAAGACACTAAGTTAAGGATGGAATGGCAGACATGTTTTCACTGGAAGGTAAAAATCGACATGGGGAGTTGAGTCAGGGTTCAATGATGCTCCCAACTGCCAAAATAAAGGAAAAAACATCAACGTTTTTTTGTACTTTTTAACTCCAGTACAATTTACACCCACAATACTTTTGTTTTGACATCTGTTGATCACTACAACAGAAAAATACACCCAATATTCCAAATTATTTAAAAATCTATTGTTTCCTGTTTGGATTCCCTTGTTTTGGCAGTCAGCTGCAGATGGCAGAAAATGATTAATTAAACACTGCAGTTTGTCATCAGGATGAAGCAGAGTTGCTGAGTGGTAGAGCAGGTCAGTTCTTCAGCACAGCGTCGTACGTCTGGTAGACGTACTGAGAAACCTCCGGGGCCCGACACTTGAGAGACAGCTGTGGATACAGAGGGGACGCAGAGTTAGAACAGGACACACCTTCAGTCACACATATAAGCAAGACGCTGCTTTAAGAGTCGAATCAAATCTGTCTCTAAACTCTGAGGTATACAGGACTGGAACAGGGGTACATTTTACATTTTTAGTTGTATTTAGTCATTACCTTTATCAAGAGAGCCTGTGGGTCAATAGGGCTGTCTTACAATTTGAACTAGCATTTTAATGTGGGAAATGTCAATATTTCATTCTGAATTACAGAAACCTTATTGACCACAAATCTGAAAATTGGCATTCAGTTTCACCATAAAATAAAAAAAGACATAACCTAAAAACATTTTTTAAATCTATAATGATCTGTCTGAATTCAAAGTTTGGCATTGCCTTTTAAGCAGGCAAGTTTAGTAGTCGATACCAAACACCAAAATTCCATGTTTCTCAATGCCCAATGTGATAATAAGATAAACAAATTAAACGAATCCAAGGTTCTTTAAGATTCACTTTTTAAAAAACTTTTTAATTTAATTTAACTTACCTTTTCCACATGTTGCTGTTCTAAATTATCAGCAGATTAATCAGCAATGAAAATAACCCTTAGTGGCAGCCCTAATCCTAAAGTTTTCATACCTTAAAATTCTTTCTGCCCCTTTCAAACCCACCGAGCTGCACTAAAGTTCTACAGTAAACCATGTAGATGTTACCTGGCCTTTTTCCATTCATAATGTGCAAAAAATAGAGATCAATGGAGGTTCAATGGTAAATTCCTGAATGCTCTACCGTGTAGTTGGGGTTGCCGGGCTGAATACGGAGCTCAGCCAAGATCCAGATGCCGTTGGTCAGCTTGAGGGACTGGTACAGCATATCTTGGCCTTCTACGTTTCTCTTGGCGATGGTGTAGATGTTGTTATTCTGCAGCTTGCCTGAGACTGTGTCTGCAACAACAGAATCAAGTTCAAGTAATTAACACACCTAAATTACTGAAAAAAGAGAAACCACATAAAACACACACAAAAGAAGGCTGTAATCACTACTGGAATCATAATCACTATAGGTACTAACACTACTGTACACTGAGCTAATGCAAACGCTAACACTGACAAAAGGTTTATCAGGTAATAACAGTTATTTAGTTCTACAAGGATTTTAATGAACTATAATGGGAAACCTTCAGATTTCAGTAAACCTGATGGTATTGGGCCAAGCTAAGAGGTTGTTAGCCATCCTGCTGTCTGAATAATAGCAGCACAGTTAAGGACAAGTTGGAAATGTCCTTCAGTTACAGAGGAAGCGGAAACGTCCCAAGATATGCATGTGGATGGAGAAAGAAAACAAGAGAGAGAGGAGTAAGGTCTTTGGGTGAGTTGTAGCAAAAGAACTGCGAGGTTTCAGTCCAGACATGGTTTCTGAGGAACATTTTTTTTACACTGGGACTAGTCCAGGATGAGTGTAAAAATGTCAATGTCAAGGGATCAAAAGGGGACAATTTGTTTGGTTGTAGGAGGTAGAATGAAAATTTGTTTTATAAATTTACATATAGTATATGTTATATACTCACAACTTTTTTTTTGTTTGCTTTTGCTCACAATTTTCATAATTTGAAATAAAATGCTTATTCTATGCACACAAAAGGCTTTTTTCTCTTTAAGTTTCCTCACAGATTTTTTTTAAAACATTGGTGAGCACACCTCTTTTGCCAAGATAATACATCCACCTGAAAGGTGTGGCATATCAAGATGCTGATTAAACAGCATCATTACTGACAGGTGTGCCTCAGACTGGTCACAATAGAAAGCCACTCTAACATGTGAAGATTAAATTGGAAAAAAAACATATTAGAAACAGTTAAGTATTTTAATTGGACAAGAGGCATTTCATTAGTGCTAATGTACAGCAGAACAGCACCGGGACTTTTTACTACGCATTTATCATTCTGCATTACAGATGTTCAGAGCCATAAATTAGCCTACGTTTACTGTCGTTGTAACAAATTTTACACCACAAACATGAACATATTTCCAAAAATAACATTTTCATTACACTCTGAGTGGTCTGAGTGGAAATTAAGAAGCCTGGATACAATCTCAGGTATGTTTAATATAACATCAGCTGATGTCACAACGGTACTGTCTGATCAAACTGATAACTTGTATTTTTACCGGTTGCACAATAAATAGAAACATACAGATAAATGATGAGTGATCAGTTGGCGTCAGGTTTTATATTAGATGGTGATGTTGAACAGAACAGGTGAAGACACATCAGGTGAAAAAAATGTACTTATGCCACAGTGTTGCAGATAAAATTGTACTTGTATGAAGCTTCACTGCAGCAATGATGAAATTAAATTTGTTATGCATGGGAGTGTACAGAACAGAAGGTAACTTACATACAGGTAGGAAAAAATTCTCTCTCTATTTTTTTTTAAGCAAATAACCAATAAGTCTTCAATTGCATTCAATAAAAATAAATAAACAGATATGGAGAAGACAGATTAAACAGATAAACTCACTATAACAGTGATCAGCTTTACTTGTCCATCAGAGAGAATTTGTTTTGAGAGACATCAGAAACATTGATATGAAACAGAGGGAAACATTTACAAAATTGTCCTACCTGCATTTAGGTGACACTCCTTTATTTGGTACTGCAGCTCATTCTCATTGGGGATATCTTTCCAGGTAGCCAGGAACACCTGTCGCTCTGAAGAAGAAAAACCAAAATCTTATCAACATCAGTGATGTGGAAGCTGATTTCAACACAGAGAAACACGACTATGGTCATGGTCTTTTGGTCTTTTAGTATTGCATGCATGTAGCCATAAAGTGCACATTTAAGACCTTTTACAGAGTTCTTGTTTTGATTTTCGGTTACTTATGAGATTCAAATTTTTATGGCATTCATTTTCTTCAAAAGCTGCAGCTCAAACCTGATTCTAAAATTGGCTCGATTCAAATATATTTTCAGATATCGTACAGTGAAAAGTGAAAACTATATGAATAAACATTTTTCAAGCAATATTTTATCCGTGCTTTAATGGTTATAGAAGATGTTATTTACTGCTGAATGGTGTGACAGTGGTGGTGTAAAGAGAAATGTGATGCAGTACAATTAAGTTGTGAGTAACAATCATACCCATTTTTCCATCCTCAACAAAGAATATGTTGAGAGGGATGAGTACGCTGAAGTAGAAGACATCGATGCTGTTCTTCACAGCCACCTGGGCACAAGTAAACAAGACATGGGTTTCCGACACTCTTTGTTCTCATTATACCTGTTCTGTACAGCCGAGATGTGCTGAGGTTCATATTATCGTTATATTACTCTACACAATGACTTAAAATTTTAACAGGACACAACACAAAAAGTATAAGATGGTTTTGTAAATGTGTAGCACTGCTGTTCAGATGTCTGGTGAGTGAGTGCTTTTGTACCTGCAGATTATTGAGAGGGTCCATCTTCATAACTGGCCCAATAGTGTTGATGGGCAAAGAGATCTCAATACTCTGGCTGGGCATCAGGGGAGTGTGAATGGGCAGAGGACTGGTAGGAATCACCCCAAAACTATGGGAAATAAAAACAAACAAAAACCCAACATTAATGACATTCAGTACCTGCATTCAGTTAACAAATACACATTTGATTTATGAGGTGCACCAAGCTATGGCCAATCGGAGCCAGATGCTATAAAAAACAGTAAGTTATTTGATCCAGGTGTGAATGCATGTTGTACACATTCTCATTGCAATAAAAAGCCAAATATTAGCAGGTGTTAATGTTTTTTTGTGCAGTGGGACTGAGGCTATAGTTTGAAAGCGCTGTGAGTGGTCACAATTACTAGAGAAGCTCTATACAAGTGCAGATCTATTTATCATTTCACAGGTAAGATTACTGAAGTCTGACCCTGGAAATCAGTGTGAAAGAGGTCAAATAAAGCAGTTTACGGTTTTAGAGAGATGTTGATTCAATTTGCAGATAGTTATACTGTCATTCAATGCAACATCTCCTGTGTTGTTTCACTGACCTGTTCTTGTTGAACTGGACAGCGAAGTCGGTCATGTGTTGCAGAGCCTTGTTGGTGAAAGTCATGTCCATGTACATGTGACCCTGGCGGCGAGAGAAGGTTCCAGAGATCTCTAGTCCTTTGGCTTTCACTGCAGGCAGCCACACCTGTTAAAAAAAAAAAAAGAAAAAGTTAAGTACACTGTCCAACCATGAAGGATCTCCCATTATTTTGTATTTCATTTTGAGCATTGCATCTATAATTGACCGAATGCATGTTTTCTATTTTTCTAGAGAATTCTAAGGTGGTGTGAACTCACTGCTTTCGGGGCTATGTGGCCTCCTGTGGTGATGGCCATGCCGGTGGAAAGCTCAAACAAGTCATTAAGGCCACTGCTGACAGCCGGAGGAGCTGGTGTAGGTGACGGTGCAAAAGTACTGGGGACAGATGACGGGATGAAGTTCTGTCCCACCTAAAGAAATAACAAAAACACACACACAATCTAAGCAACCATAATTTCACTATGCTTTACTAGCAACTTGACTATTTGCTCACAGACAAGCTTAAGTCATGCCAAAGGAAGAAACATTATAAACATTTGAAATATAGCAGGAGATTAGCCAAAGCCCTCATGACAGAGAAAGTGTGAACAAGCTCAAATGTGAGGTGAGTTTAAAAGAGCCTTCCTGCAGTTTTGTGTGTTTTAGCCCATAAATTAGAATGGCACACTGAGCGAAATATACTCTTTTGTTTTTGTTCCCATTTTTTACAAGTTAAAATAACTTTTTTTTTTCACTCAAATATATCAGTAATTAGCGGGACAGTGTGCAGGAATTTGTCTCTTTGTTTTTAGATTGTTCCCTCCTCCTCTGATGCACCTGTCACACATTCAGGGTGAAGAGATTTTCTTCAACAGTTGGTGTTCACACCTGATGCCACTGTACGGGAGTGTACGTTAACTGTACTCCAAGTGACTCTGGCATGGATCTGCATGGTACAGTATGGTTCACAAAAATCAAACAAACTGGACTTTGGGGTCAAGTGTACTAGGATCCAGGCACGGTCCCTGAAGTGAAAGCCCCCCTTCTCTTGGGCCAAGATTATCCATCCACCTGACAGGTGTGGCATATCAAGGTGCTGATTAAACAGCACGATTACTACACAGGTGTGACTAGGGCTGGACACAATAAAAGTCCACTCTAAAATATGCAGCCTATTCAAACCAAGATTAGTGCCAAGAGGAAATTGTGGGAAGATTTTTCCTGGACAGAAAATGGGCAAAAGCATGCAAAACATCTGTGTTTTTTTCTAACTATTAATATATGAGTGTGAGACAGAGAAGCCAGTTGTAAGAAGATGAAGAAGTTGGTTTGAGAGTGTGGTAGGTTAAATTGCAGCATGCAGCATGCAGACAGGCAGACTGCCAAACAGAAGGGCTGGACTTACTGCTGGACTTCCCCCAACACCTCCGCCCAGGTCTCCCCCCAGCTAGAGGAGAGAAGAGAGGCCCCCAAAGACAGCATCCAAACATCACAGACAGACCAAACACACAAACAAAGACAGAAACAGAGACTTTCTTAGCAACCGCAACCCATCAAGAGGAGCCCTCACGTTCTGGGAAAATACCAACTCCCCATGGAACGTTAGACATTAAAATCTGCGAGAAGATCATCAAGGAGTCCAGTTATTCCAGCGGCTCGGAGAAAGTGGAAGAGTGACCATTTACAGAGGAAGAATTCAACAAGACTTAATGTAGCTCTGTGTTGGAAATATTAACATGTTATTGTACCATTTTTTCAGGATTTGAATTCATTTCAAAAACATTTATTATAAGTTTTCATATCAAAAATTATTTAAGTAAAATACAAGCCTCCTTGAGTGAACAGTAAAAGACCGAAAAAATGTCTCAGCACAATTTTATTTGAAAATAATGCTAAACTTAGTGTTATAAGATAAAAGTCTTCAGCAATGACAACATGTATGCAAACATTTTGGCCAACTACAGTTTAAATAACAGCTGTAGAGACTCTGTGCTGTGAGCTTCTATAATTAACTCATTTTTCTTTAAAGGTTCAACACCAAAGCACTTTTCAAGATAAGTCTTGTTGTGCAAACAAGAAAGCATGGAACATCTTCAGCCAAGTTTAGCCAATGCTTCCACTCTACAGCAAAATTAAAGCTTGTGTGTGCGTGTGTCTTCAAGCTCACCAAACTGTCCAGGCCACCTCCCAAAAGATCCACAGCTCCCATCTGCATTGAGGAGACCTGAGGCACATTGACTGGAGGGCCCAGGTCCAGGTTCAGCAAATCACCCAGCAGGTCACCCTGGCTGGGAATCACATGTGGCTGATCCATGGCAGCTGCTGGTCCGCCGCTCACAGGGCTCTCACCTGTGTCAATGCTGTCACGGGAGGAAACAGTTGTACTGGTAAAGACAGGAAAATTTTAAGTCCAGTAGTGACATTAAGTCAAAGGTTTAGCATGAATTTATATTTAATGTGGCTTAAAATATCCATGAATACTATCAAACATTGAGTTTTATATAATGAAGATTTTAAGGTTAACAACTTTTAAGTGCCCATTTCTTGATGTCTTTTAAGCAGGGATGTCAGTTTTAGTTAATTTTGCTTTAAATAGCCCAACACCCAGTAACTGGGAACTAACCAGGTGATTTTTGAGGGAAAAAACCCCAAAATGAACTGAAATACAAGGGGTTGTTCCTTTAGTCTGTTGGTCCATCAATTTAGTGAACTTTAGCACTGCATTTCGAAGCACTATTCATTTAGAGGTGGTGAAATTTCGATGTTTTGCGACGTAAATATCTTGCTTATTATATTTTTAGGGGTCCAAGCAGCATCACACGCTGCTGTTTTTGCTCACATTATTCATTTTTTTTTCTGTTGACTTTGCTGACAGACAGCTGGCTGCCTTAAAATGTGCAAACATAGTGCCCACTGTCCACCATCCATTACAAAGCGAATCACTGAATGAGCAGCTCTTCTAGATAGCTCCCACCGCACCCAGGTAATGCGCAGTGCACATTGTGTGTGTATTGTTGTGCCGCAACTCAATCAACTGAACTGCAAACAGTGACAGAGAATAACTGTCTGTTATGATTTCATATAATAAAATTCTACTTAGTGCGGGCAGAAGACAGATATTGTATAGCAGACTCTGTACTTTCCACTCCCAACTTGATGCCACATTTTATACCACAGCTGCTGCTTTCAGGCCGTACAACATTACTCAAGAGCCCTAAAGAGATCTAACATGGTTCTTCAGGCACATAAACAGCACTTTGTCTTTGCCTTTCATGTTGAAAACACACGTCAAGAAAGCCAAAGGCGGTCACACCATGTGTGAAAAATCAAAGGGAGCACAACTGCCAGCAGAAAATTTGAAATGTGGATCTATCATAACGTTTGTGGCTGACCTGCTGTGCTGCACAGGAAGGTGTTTGCGGTGGATTCCGTGGCTGCCCTCGACGAAGGCGCTGGGGGGTTTGTGATAGACGGAGGCGAGGGAGCCGATGTGGCAGATGAGCTCGTCGAGCAGCGTGGGCTCAATCAGGTCAGTCTCCTCTGAGATCAGGGGTTTTTCTGACAGCACCACCTCCTTGGCGGTCACAGGGTCGGTGGACAGCAGGCGCCAATAAATGTAGCCCCTGTCACGCAGGTCAGGGTTGTCAGAGTCCTGCAGAGAGTTCAACACACGTGCTGTAAATCATATTTCACTGTATCTATTTAAATCTAAAATGAAAGACTTTATTGGACGTTGATGTGTTTAGCCTGCCTGGTTGTACAACTGACTCCCAGAGAGTTCTTTTTTGACTCATAGATAGTTATTTTTGAATACAAATTTTATTTATTGTGATTTGTATTTTGTCTCCCTTTGTGTCTCTGTCTGCAACTTTGTGTTTTCACTGCTGACTGTCCGGGTCAGGTCTCTTAAAAAACAGATTCTTAATCTCAGTAAACAAATAACAAAGTAAAGAAAAGAAAATTAAAGAAAAAAAACATCATTAATAAAATGTGCACTTCTTTAGAATAAAAGACGACACTCACCTGAGTGGCCAGGCTGAGGACCTGCTGCACCAGCTCCTGAGTCTCTGATGGCTTCTTGAGGAACAGCTTGACAATAGCAGTCAGCAGAGTGAGCTGGACCTGTAAATCAAAACACACACTGTTATATTATTACATTTACAATGACTCCGAGCCTTGCAGTGAGAGTGGGAAACATGCACAGTATGCTAACAGCCAAACAGAGCATTGTGTAGGAGATATGCTGTGTTATGCTGGACAAACTCAACTGGGCAGAATTCTCCTGTCGCTTTTATTATCTGTATAAAACATACAACTTTAATACAAAACAAGCCTGTTTCCAAAACAGATCCTCACGATCTGTGTATTTGCTGAATTCGATGTCAGCAACTTTTTAAGTGATTCAAGACCTGCCGTGTGTTTTTTTCTAATGAACCCACCTGAGTGCTCTCGTCATGGAAGCCCTCGAGGAAGCTCTCCAGCAACTCGTCAGCGTTGTCGATTCTCTCAGCATACTCGCCAACAATCCAGATCATGGCAGCACGGGCGTCAGGCTCATCCAGAGAGTCCAGATTCTCACACAGTGTGGCAATAATGCTTTCATACCTGAACAACACCAAAACAAAACCAGTATCTCAGTGGTCAGAATGAAACTGCTTTACATGTGACTGAGTAGTTCTCGGGGGTTTAGTGGGAAACGTACTTGTTGGGGTACTTGCGGAAGATGTCCCTGATGACCACAATAGCCTCCTGAACCACGTAGTTGACTTTGGTCTGGATCAGGTCCAGCAGGGTGCTGACACAGCGCTCAGCTGATTGCTGGAGAGGAACAGGACAGAGGCATCATATCAACATTAGGGTGTTGCTACCATCACAACACTCTGGTGACAAGTCTGATGATGCGCATGAGAATATTTTGGCATAAAGATCAGCCATGATGACAGTATTTCTTACCTCCACTTTGATGGCACAGCGTCCAATTGCTCTTACAGCTTTGCGCACAAAGTCAACATCCACCTCTGTTGCGTACTCTTTCAGCTCAGCTAGCACCTGAGAGTGACCGAGAACACAACTGAGATTAACTCTATGTGTACACAATACAAAACTACATATCGATCAGTTTTAGTTGAGATTCAATTGTACTTATTGTTCCAGTTTCATTAAAATTACAGTGGACCTTCTAACAACAATGTAATTCATTTGAAGGACAAAAAGTTGATCTATTAATCTAATTTAATCCACTCTAATGCAAAGGTTGGTTACTATAAACCATAACTGTTAAAGAAGATAAAATCTTACGTTGCAAAATTATCTTTCTAAAAATGTTCCAATGTTGTTTCATATCAGGTACCTGTGCGATGTTGGCCTGGGAAGCCAAGCGGATCATGATGTCCAGTTTCTCCAGTTTCACATAGATGGGGTCATTGTACTTGACAAAGAACACCTTGATCTCCTGCTTCAGGATCTCAGGCCTGCACAAAAGCAACACAATACATATCAGACTGTGGCCTAGATACATGACAATGGTTTTCTCTGTCAAACTTAAATCTGAAAAAAAACCAGTTATTTTCTATTTGAGGTATACACATTTATACATGTTACTTTTGAATTAAGCAAATGCAAGCTCCTACTGTAGGAGAGTGATGTATTAAGGGTATTTTGTAGACCTCATACTGCAGGCTTGTTAATTTCTACTTTCTAGTAAGCTAAATTTTACTAAAAGAATATCCTACTATAGGGTGGTAAGCCCCAAACAATCATCTGAAACATGGCAACCAAAAAACAGTCCAAAACCAGCAGCCTCCAAGAGTTTAACACCAGTGTGTGTGAATATTTGACAGGAAATAATAGCAGAGCTACAGCTGTCATTCAGCTGTAGAACCAGGAAATATCCTAACAGCTCAATACTTAATATAATTTAATAACTCACATGTAGCAATAATAAAAATAGATTCCAACATAACGTTTTTCATGCCATTACAGAATATCATGGGCAGCAGCAATATGAAGTCCACTGCAGTGAAAGATAAAAACCCAGTCCCTGCTGTTTGTGATCACACACCTTTTCTGGACAATGAGGTTGATGTTCCTCAGAGCCACATATTGCACCTCCGGCTCTCCAGAGAGTAAGGTGACCAGTGGTGGGGATAACTTCTTCAACAAGGTGTTGTAGTAGTCGGAGTCTTTGGGCAGCAACTCCAAGAACTTCATCAGCACCTTGACGGCTGACAGCACCACTGCTGAGTTGGCGTGAGACAGCCGCGGAGTGACACGCTCACAGATGCTTTGAAAGGGAAGGAGGGAAAGATGAGTCAGTGAGGAAATTTAACATTAATCTGAAACAAGTGTGAGGGTCATCATTTCAAAAAGGAGAGAGCTGTAGAGATTGTGTTGGGCTTATGTCTGCTCTTACACCGTTTCAGCTTTTATCATTCGTCTTTAGGCATCACAAACTAACTAGTTTAACCCTTTAAAACCTGGATTGTCATCAGTTTTCCTGTGCTGCCTTCAGACCCCATTCGCAAGTATTTGACCCTTTGAAAACTGAGTAAATTGGTTAAATTACTTTGGAAAACATGGGGGAAAAGGCAATGACCAACTTGATAGGAAATTTACCACAAATTGCAATAAAGTTAGTTAAAGCTGACAAGAAAATCACTTTCTAGTTTTAAAAAAGAGGGGAGAATTATTAGAAAAGGAAAACAGGGGAAAATGTACAGAAATCTATATTTATAATTATAATATTTTTATATTTAAAATTATGTCTCAAAAACTATTTACAATAAATACATAACTTTTTTAAAGTTAATTTTCCTGTAACTTTATTTCTAATTTCTTTGCCATTTTTTGGGCCATGTCTCGTTAAGTTCTCCCCATGTTTTTGAAAGAAATCAAAGAAATTAACATTTTAACTACTTAATAAACATATCTTAATTACAGAATTGCATTTGGCATTTCCATCTCAATCTATTAATCAAACTAAAATAAATCAATAAGCAGAGAAGCTTGCTCTGCTTAACATATTGCCTTATTAGCTGTCTCCTTCCAAAGGGGGGGGCATGGCATACTGCAGTCGGAGTGATTGCTACCTTTGGGCCTCACGCTCATCCTTGGGGTTGTAGTTGGACAAGCAGTCCAGGATGAAGATCTGTCCCCACTCTGTGCACTCGTTGAGAGCCGTCAGCAGCTTGTTGATGTTCTGGGGATTGAGGTCCAGCAGGTTGCTGTTGGGGTGAGACTCGCTGATCTCAGACAGGGCTGCGACTGCATTGGCCACAACCTGAAGAAGAGAGGTGTTTTGTGATAAATAGCTCTGTAGCTATTATGCCATCTGGATTTCATCAACAAATTCACTGCAAATCAATACGTCTTTAAGAGTTGGGAGGAGCATTACTCATCAGCATAATCCAAAAGAAACTCAGGAAAACTCAAAAAGTAGTCAAAAAACATTCCCTCCAACAAAGTCCAAACTTTAATTCCCTTTGCTGCATGCAAATATTTCTTGGAAATGTGGCAAACAAATGACATTAAAATGCATTTGAAGCTCACTTGGTCAGTTCGACTGTTTGAGTTTAACCTTATTCCACTGGTTGTGTTGATGAGTGAATAATAGATATACATGCCAAAACTTAAATCAGAATCTGTTTTCAGGCCTGTCTTGGCATTAAATCAAAACCTAAGAAAATATGGCTCAGGTTGAACAGAACTGACACGCACCATGGGATTAGAGTCAGCAATGAGATCTCTCAGGGAGTCCAGGAAGCCCTGGTCCTCCACCATCTGGGCATTGATGTCATGAAGCTTCGCCACACAAACAGCCGCCGTCTTCCTCACGTACGGGTCCTCATCTTTCAGGCACTTCCTCAGCGGCTCACACAGGTACTCGGTGATCTTGTCCACCCTGATGCAGCCCATGGTGCGGACGGCCAGAGCTCGGATCAGAGGGTTGGGGTCCTCACAGTCCTGGAGGGCGAGACAGGAAAGGCAGTTTTGATTAATAATATTAGACAACTTCCCGAAAGTCATATTGCAGAGTGTGCTATGACTAAGTCTATGACCTTAAATGTATCCTTTGTGTATTTAATACAAAGTTGTTTTCACTACAGCTTTGCTTTGTACAGGGGAGAAAATTAGTTTTAAAGAGTTTTTTAATGTATTAATGGCATAAACACAAGTGTACAAACTACCATATCCCATCAAAAGATATTTTTGGAAAACTGCCTGGCATCTACAGAGAATGCAACTTCATATTCATGACTTTTTTTGTCTGTAAAACACAACTCCAAACAGCACGACAATTAGGGCTGCAACTAACACAGATGCAGTGACAGCATTATACACAGTACAAAAAGCATCTTCTTTCTGGCCTTGCCTTGACAAAGCTGTTGACAGCCATGATGGCCATGTCAGGCTGGCTCTTGGCGTAGTTCATCAAGTAAAGGTAGACCAACTTCTTCAGCTCCAGGTTGTCCGTCTGCATGCAGTTCACCACATCTGGGAACAAAGAACTGATCACAAAGCAAAGGAACTCAGTCAGGGTTTACAGATTGAGGCTTCAAGCTCATTCTTTTATTTATTTTGTAAGCAATGTGATAAACAAGTCACCCTAAAGGCCAATATATATTCTCTCAAAAGTATTGTTCGGGCAGCCTGAGAGTTGTATACATAAACGTTTCCAGATTTGTTTCCTAATAGTCCAAATGTGCAAAGGTGTGACACCAAGCAGAGCTCCAAGCTCTCCACAAACAGTTTTCTCAACATTTCTGACATTCCTACCTCCGCCACCGGCTGGGTCCACTTTACTTTTCACTTTTAAGTGTCTGGTGACGATCTGGCACAAGGTTTCCAAGTGCATTTCCACTGTATTGACTAATATTTTTTGACCAATCAAAATTAAAATAGCTTTGTTGGCAACCCTACAAGTTACTAGAACTTACATTCAGTTTCACTTCCTAAGAAGTACCAAATGTAACTCCACTAACAATGGAAACAAAAGCAGATCTCATCATAGTAACTACACATTTCATTAGAATTTCCGTCGGTTGACACAAACCAGAAAGCTCTAATAGAGTTTGAATTTCAATAAATACCTGACATCCTTGCCAACGGTCATGGCAGCAATGACCTTCTTTACTGCCTCTTTTCTCTTCTCCTTCTTCTCATTGTTCAGCTCTGCCTTCAGTTCAAAGATCTCCCCTGTAAGATGAATCACACAGAGTGTCGGCGGCAGCACAATTTGAATAAATTTGTCAGAATGATTTTTCCAACATTGAAGCTACTCAAACAGTGAATTAAAGGAAACTGGATGTTTAAGGGTTAAACAAATTCTTCACTGCATAGACTGAAAATGAAAAATAACAGCAAAGTCTAAAATGTTTTTCAGATTTTTACACTGACAATCATCTCAGCACCACGTGTTTTTACTCACCTTTTTTGTTTGTTGTAAAATATTTGGAATCGGTCATGATTGTGGTCCTTTAAGTCTGTACAGGAGAAATAAAGTGTGTTATTATGCCATCCGCAAAACTGCACAATTTAGACTGGCCTCTTATTATTGCACACCTGTATAATAACCATGCAATTAAATCAGCAACTTGATATGCCACAGCTGCCACAGCTGTAAGTACTCACCAACACGTAATTAAACAAATCTGTGCACAAAATTTCAGAGGAATAATCTGTTTATGTACATAAAAAACATCTTAGATATTATCATTATTTATGATCTTTTATTTCAACTCATGAAACCAGGGAGCAAAAGCAAAAGTGCTGTATTTAGGATTTTGCTCTGTGTACAATAAGAGTTAGAAAGTCAGATTTCTGCCCCACTGTATTTACCCCTGTCCTCTGTATATGTCGTTAATGTGAAGTTGAAATGTTTGGGAAAAACAACAGTATCTTCCCATGAAACTGCAGGCAACACAAGTTTGCAAAACTGGGCCGTCAACTGCACTGCTAATCATTTCAAATTGCAATACTGACTAGCAAGTTCCAAGCTGCCACAGGAAGCAACGTCAGCACTATTTATTGGCAGCTTCGTAACATGGATATCCAAGATAACATGTTGGGGTGGTGTAAAACACACTATTTGACTGTGGAAACATCATATCTGCAGAAATGAATCAGGCTTCACTATCTGGCAATCAGTTGGTGTTTTGAGTATGACAGAAAATTTGTATCTGCCTGGATTTGAAGTGCTACCTATAATTTTTTTTTGGAGTTTGAATAATGGTCTCAAGTTTTGGATACTGTAAGTCACTCATTTCCAAAGAAGGGAAGCCTTCATGCTATAGCAGCATTCGGGCTGCAGCAGGATATCAGTTTCAAGGTATACCTTGGTATGAAAATTGATTGTTAATATACTGTGTAAATTTGTTTATCTATGGTATTGACAAAAAATGCAACCAGATGGAGAATCTTAACTGTGCATCTCATATTTGACTACTTGCCACTTTTCACCCAAACCCAAAGGTTTCAAATTTCAATCAACATAAGGGGACATTGTAATGGCCAATCGTATTGTGTAATGCCCTATACCATGAAACCATGATATTTTCTGGTGTCATGGTTATCATACCATGAAAATCTCACACTGTTGCAACCCTAAGCAGTATATAATTTTATTTTAGATAGGCGTGCTTCCAACTTTGTGGCAACAGATTAGGGAGGGTCAATTCCTGTTTTAAACTGACAGTGTCTTGTGCACAAACCAAGGTCTATAAAGGAACAGTTGTCCCAGTATAATATAAAAGAACCTGACTGGCCTGCACAGAGCCTTGACCTTAACCACATTCAAGGCCTTATTGCCCAACATCACAACATTACCTCACTAATGCTGTTGTGGCTGCGAGGGAGCAAGTAATCCCTTGCAGCAGGTTCCACAATATTATTTTATTTATTTATTTAACCTTTATTTCACCAGGTTGGTCCCACTGAGATAAAGAATTTCTTTGCAAAGGGAGACCTAGTCAAGATAGTCAGCAGTGAGAACACAAAGTTGCAGACAGAGACACCAAAGGAGACAAAATACAATTCACAAGCAATAAAATTCGCATAAAAATAATTATCCATGAGTCAAATGAGTCTGGGAGTCAGTTCTACAACCAGGGAGGCTAAAAACACTGACATCCTATATAATCTGCTTCTAAGTCTTTTATTTCAGATTTAAAAACATTTAACGACACCAGCTCCTTGAGTTTCAAGTCATCTGCAACAAAATCCAGACTGAGGGTGCAGAATACCCAAAAGCCCTTTTCCCAATTTCTGTCTGAGCATTTGGGACAGAGAGCATAAAGAGGTCTTGAAAACACAATTAATTCTGGCTGGTACTTTTCTGCATGATGAAAACAAATAGGTAGGAGCAGACCAAGAATTGCCTTATATATAAAGGAGTACCAGTGTACGAGCCTACGGTTCACCAGAGCAGGCCATCCTACCTGAGAGTAAAATTCACTAACGGTGAGTCAGAGCTTTACAATTTGTAATGAACCTCAAGGACACATGGTAAACTGAAACATCCACATGGAGACACTGAGCAGAGGTGTGCATGTAAAAAAGCGATCACCATAGTCCAACACAGGACTTTTTACATTAAAATAAAAACACAACTTATTTTGAAAATTTAAAAAAAAAAAAAAAAACAGTTTTAACCTCAGCTTTTTCACCAGGTACACCACATGTAGATTAAAATCAAGAGAGTCATCAAGCAAAAGTTAACAACCGCATTTCTTTTCCATCCAGAGTGACCACCACAGGTACATTTTTGTGAAAAGCCTCCCCATTAGAGTGGAAGTGGTTATAAACATACATATAAATAATACAGTGTAGTAGAGTGACATGTTCAAAAAGTGGGGTCAAATATTAAGGTGTCTACATACTTTTGGCCATGTTATTTACGACAAAAGCAGGTTGTTTGTATGTGCACATAGTTCCTTGGCTTTTATGAGGCATGTCCAGGGCTTTGGTAGGATGCTACACAAACATATTCAATGTCAAATACACAAAAAGTAACGTTTGTTGGCATGAAAATTGGATTTATGATTCAGTTTTGCCAGCTATCCACCGTTACACATTACCACAACGCATTTAAGCGTAAAGTAAACGTTAGCGTTAGCTATCTTAACATACACACAACTAGCTAACTACAATCAAATAGCTTTGACGCTGGCACTGTAGCTGCTAGGTTAACTGTAATAACATCAATTTCCTTCTTAAAGCAAGGCTAAACCTATATTAGTTGTGGCAATTCCGATAATACCCGGGGCGTGAAAACGTTTGACCTCTTCACATCAATACAGCTACAATTAACTCGAACCACAGCGGCTTTGCTTTGCTAGCGTTAGCTTGCTGCATGCTAACGTTATATGCACCAGTTCAACGATCGCCGCTAACGATGCTAGCTCGCTAATAACGACATATTAACGTTACAAACCAAACCAACTAACGTTGGTGAGTCCGCGTTTCCAGTCTGGTTTGACTTGTGATATTAGCATTAAATCTGACATCAAAACAGAAAAGTGACCAGCGGCGGCCCAGCTTCCATTTACAGGGAGCTGGGTTTTCGTCTGTCATTAGCCGCCCAACGGACTGGCCCCCATAAATAACACAAAAATAGCAATAACGTGATAGAAATGTTGAAGTGTGAGATATTTTAGATACCTGGTTGAGTGTATGTCAGCGGGAAAATGTTGCGGTGGCTGCAGACGAAGGTTGGTCCCTTGCCTGGTTTGAGGAAGATGGAGAATCAGGATTGTGATGGGGCGTTCACTGTCATCGGACACTGGAAGACTTCCTTTTTTCTTTTAGTAAAAGGCTTCACTGAAGACTTTTACTAAAAGATATGGAGCCCATGGGGCCCCTAAAGGAACATTTGGGAGAAAAAAATAGAGGGTGGAAAAAATAATGGAGAAAAAAATGACGACGGAAAAAATGACGCTGGAAAAAAAATCATGGTGAAAACAAATTTCCAGAGAAAGTTTCTTGTTCTTCCAATTTGTTAGGGAGGATTTTTCTTGGAAGAACTAGACATTTTCTCAGGAGATTTTTTTTCATCATCTACATTTTTTTCCACCATATTTTTTTGTTTTCACCATCAATTTTTTACATAATTTTATTTTTTCCACCATCTATTTTTTTTTCACAATCAAATCTTATTTCCTCATTTTTTAACCATGTATTTTGTATTTTTATTTTTCATATGATTTGGATCTGCAAATTGTTAATAAAGCAATATGAATGTATGCAAAGCATAGGACACACTGCATGATGCAAGGTCACTATTATTTGCAGTGACACTACATATAATCATGTGCATGTGGATGACATAGACAGATCAGTCAGTTACATTGTCCTTTATGTTTACCAGTAAAATAAATCAGTGCCAGGGCTGTATCTAAATTGAGAATGAGGTTTACATTTAAAAAGCACGGATTTTAGGTGTGACTGGAAACTGTCCTACAATTTTTCCATGGCAGTGAATGCAGCACGGAAGGAAAGACTCGGTTGGTATCTGATGACTGAAATTATAACAGTGTTGTTAGTGTCTTTCTGTTAAACTCCAGGTCAAATAGAAAATGACTGTAACATTAGGCTATTTTTTTGCAGGAGCAGAAGAAGTTCTCTGTGTACCAAGGTATAAGTATGAACAAAACACTTTAAAAGTACTCAAGTGTCAAAGTGTCATGCGTTTCTGTCTGTTTCAGCTCTGATATGCAACAAAAAAAAAGATCAGCAAACATTGCGTATTGCTCAGGTAGGATTCAACTTTACAACTCAACTTCTTAAAAAATGTAATATTTTCTGGAGAAAATAATTTTGGGCAAGTCGAGACTGAAGTCGAAATGACGAAAATAAAGTTGAAATTTCGAGAGAAAAAAAGTCAATATGTCGAGAATAAAGTCGTAATATAATTTCGAGATTTGCCCGGCGGGGGCTGCTCGTGGCCGGGGTGATGGCGGCGGACTGGTATCTCCTATCCACCAGGGAAAGCTTCGGAGAGCCGAAGCGACCTCTGTGTTTTAGCCCGGGGAGGGCTGCTCGTGGCCGGGGTGCTACTACCGGGGCTCTCCGGGATGAATTTCCAACGTTTTCCCCTCCTCCTCACCACCACCAGCCACTAGCCACCACAGAGTGGTGGAAGGTGAGACCCCCAGGGCGTGGTGGGATCGAGGCGGGATTCCCGGAGGCCTGGCCCGGGGTGACCTGACCTGGCTGGGGAGGTACACAGGGCGGGCAGGGGTCCCTCAATGCAGTCGCGGGTAAAGTGCAGGAGTAACCAGTAGCCACGGCTGGCTCTGAGGGTGAGATGAGACCTCAAAGGTGGACTGGGATCGAGGCGGGGGTCCCGGAGGCTCGGCCCGGGTAGACGTGGCCCAGCTGGGTGGTCTCCAGGGCAGACAGGGGCTCCGTGATGGAGCCGCGGGTTATGTAGTAAATCTCACACATTTAGAGCAGCCAGGGCAGGCTCTGGTGTGAGGTGAGACCCCCAGGGCGTGGTGGGATTGAGGCGGGGTTCCCGGAGGTCCGGCCCGGGATGACCTGGCCCAGTTGGGGTTGGGACACAGGGCGGGCAGGGGTCCCTCAATGCAGCCGCGGGTAAAGTGCGGGAATAACTTTGACTCTCTTACGGTAGCCACGGCTGGCTCTGGGGGTGAGATGAGACCCCCAGGGCGGGCTGGGATCGAGACGGGGGTCTCGGAGGCCAGGCCGGCGTCAGGCTCACCCTGACGCCGGCCTGGCAGCCTGACTGGTGGTGGTGAGGAGGAGGGGAAAACGTTGGAAATTCATCCCGGGGACCCTAGGTAGTAGCACCCCGGCCACGAACAGCCCTCCCAGGGCAAGTACACAGAGGTCGGCGCTGATCTCCGGAGCTTCCCCTAGGAGATAGGAGGGGGGTACCTCCCCGCCGCCATCCACCTGGCCACGAGCAGAACTCGCCGGGCAACTACACAGAGTTCGCCGCGGCTCTCCTCTCTCCTTTCGACTTTAACCTCGAAATTATATTACGACTTTATTCTCCACATTTCGACTGCTTTTCTCGAAATTTCGACTTAAATCTCGATATTGTATTTCGACTTTATTCTCTTTATTATCCGTTTCCGTACGTTTTGAGAACTGGGTAGAAGTAGAAAAAATAGTAGTATAAGCATAAAAAATATAGGTACTTGAGCAAAGTTGTCATTTTGCTGAAATGATCCACTTCATAATCATATATATCATTATTATTATGTATTTATATGTTCATCACTTAAATGTTGCAGCTGGTAAATGTGGAGCTATGTCCAGCAGTTTTATTTACTGTCAGTCAACTTAATTCATAATAATGCATAATAATTTATCAGTTATTTATATTTGCATTAAAAATCAGAATCTTCAAAGTAACAAGTAATTGAGGTAATGAGAAAGGTAGTGCAGTGAAAAGTTCAATATTTTCCTCTAGAATGTATTGGGGAAGAAGTATAAAGTAGTATAAAATGTAAATACAAGATATAAAAGCACTTCACAACTGAGTAAATGTACTTAGTTACAGTCCACTATTGCAATACACCAGTAGCTCCTAACAAAACTTATTCAGCCTTAAACTGCATATACAAAACAAATAAAATTGTATGAATATAATTTTGCAAGACATTTGAATAAATATGGCTATAATCACATGGAAAAAAGTACACACAAAAAGTGGTTATAGTTCATGTAAAAAGATTAAATTACAGAAAATATAATTGACATATTTGCTGTAATTGACAGAACCAATGAAAAATATATACAATCCAAATATAAAACAATGATTTATTTTATAAAACATCACTCTTTATGAGCCTCACAGTCTATAACTCTGGAAATGAGACTATTATTGTCTTAAATCTAAGACAAACTCACTGTACAAAAAATGCAATGCATGGTGTTGCCATACTTACGGTCGTAACCATATTGGCTTTGCTCCTTATTCATTGCAACATAAAATCCACATGTTAGCTGTAACAAAGAATGGCGTGTGCTTACAAAGCATAAATAGTAATCAGACACAATCTTTCACTGTTTTTCACAGCAATGCAGAGGATTTGATCTGGGGTTGGGAGGTGGCGCTGATGAGGTCTCTGGGGAGACTTTCTCGGGCCTCTTGCATCTTTTTCCTGGCCCTCTGAAAGGCCTCTGACAGAAAGCAAATACAAATAAACATTACAGTTAATACAATTAAGGTACAATGTCGATTTAATATTCATTTTTAAAAATATAGTTTAAATATGAAATTAAAATTTGTCCTTGATCCTGCTACATCTTTTGTTCTGATGACAGAAGTGCATGCAGATGCAGCAGCCAGTAGCTCCTCAAATACTTTCTCGCTTTACTTTTCTATTTTTGCTACACACAATTAAAACACATTGTTGATAGATCTGATTTTCTTGTAAATGTTTGTCTTATTTCATACAAAATAGGTCTTAAACAAAAGTGCTTCTAATCATCATGTGTTTTTCCATAGAACATTTTGGCTCCACTTGCCATGAAACAAAGCAAGCCTCTTTTCTTGTGACCTTAGATCTGTTGTTGCAATCCAGCACTCTTTGTAGAAATTGCTCTTCATTCTGCAGATATCTTAAATATTTTGAGCTTAAATGCTGGACCAAACTGAAGAGCTGCACACAACTTAGCTTTCAAGCTGATCTTTAAACCCTGTGAATAACACATTGTGACTGAATGTCTTTACCTAGTATGTTGCAAACAGCTCCTTGCTGACTAAATCCTCCCAGCTGGTCAAAAACTTTCTGCCTCCTCTTCTTCAACATGGCTGCATCAACAAAGGCTCTGAAACATACACAATATAAATACATTAAAGGACACTCTACAGCTATAGTAGAGGGCATTAAAACATTTAGCAGTATGATAAATGATGATGACAAATAACACATTTCACAGAAAGTTTGTGCAAAGACAAAAACTGAGGTTTATAATAATCATTACTGACATATTTAGGGTGTACTCACCTGGCTTGCTGGATGCAGTGCAGATTAAAGGTGACACTTCCTGTGGTTTCAGTGCAAAAGCCAAAGCGGCTCAGCCTATCACCCTGCAGCCATATGTGGAAGTATAAAAATAAAAATAAATTTTAAAAACACTTCATTAACATCGTGTGAACATGGACATATATGATGCAGGTTCCTAAACGGGCTTTGCAAATGTGTGACAAAAACTGAATGTAACCAGAACTGTGTTTGTTTACCTCCACAGTGCCTGTACAGTGGACACAAATTATATATGATGCAACTTAAGTAACTTAGTAGTGATCCTACCTTGGGTTTTTATTTAACCTTAAAGTAAAGCAATGCTCCAAATGGCAAAAACCCTGTGATTAATCAGCATCAGGAGCAGCATTTACATGAGTGACGCTGTGAAGAGTATTGATACAGAGCTTAAACATTATTATATTTTTTCGTGTTTTTGTGCTTTTTTAAATAATTATATTTTTTGTACATTAATAAAACAATAAACCCGACTGGAAATACAAGCAAAATGATTCCGATCTTCACAGAAAACTACTCACAGTTTAACTAACAGCAGCACGATGTGTAGTTTCTTTTGTTTTCTACCTTTTTTCTCTTCACTTCCAATTAGTAAGATTATGTTTTAAATCACCAGATGGACCCATTTACTTAAACTGTGCTGACAGCCACAGGAAAGCAGTGCAACAACTGGGTGTAAATCCAAATCAATCTGTGCATCTTTGAGTGAAAATGATCTTACATTTTTCATGTTAGCTCTCAAATACCCAAAGAGCTTACACAGAGGTTTAGGCCTACCTTAAAGGTCCCTGGTATTCTGACATAACTGAGTTCTTCAAGCTCTGGAGATCCTCCAATAAAGAAGCGCCTCAGTGCAGAGACCGTCCCCGTCTGAAGGGGTCTCCATGTATGGCATGTTATTGTATGCTTACCTAGAAAACACACACACACACACACACACACACACACACACACAAAGACATTAAGCATGAAAATACCAGCAAGGACTTGACGAAATGTTCATTAATTTACCAAACATTTAGTTGCTTTGTAACAACAGAAGAGTAACAGAGAAAACATTAGTCATAGATAAATAATCTAAATAATTTTTCAAGCAAAAATGCCCAAATATTGTTGATTCCAGCTTCATGAATTGTTACTTATCATTAATCACTATTTTTTGACATTTTCCAGAAAAAAGACAGATGAAATCAAGAAAATAATCAGCTGATTAATCAACTATGAAATTAAATGCCTGCAGCAGTCCTAATT
Organism: Plectropomus leopardus; assembly: GCF_008729295.1. Lineage (NCBI taxonomy): Eukaryota > Metazoa > Chordata > Actinopteri > Perciformes > Serranidae > Plectropomus > Plectropomus leopardus. Next base: position 9,536,333 of record NC_056475.1, read on the forward strand.
TTAATCTAATAACGTTACAGCATACACAGCATACCAGGAATGGCAGGAAAAAGCAGATAGCCGTAGCCTTCAGTTCGATAGCGCTGCCACGAGTCCAGAGACAGAACCTTGAAGTAGATCACTGGCCACTGCAGAACTGAGTCTGAAACAAGGACAAAACCCATGTATTATTCTCATTTCTTGAACGCAGCACAAATAAAACAAAAATTACTCACAAATAACTAATGCCTGAAACAAATTCTTTAAACTTAATACTCCATGGCTGATACTCACCTTCACTCTCTTTTTCACTCATGTAGAAAGCCTCAAAGCTGAAGGGAAAACTGAAGAAAGCTACATTTTCCTGTGGGCATAGAGAAGGGTTTACAAATCTAAGCAGCCACACTCTCAAGCTGATCACAGGTCTCTTGTATGGTATACACACCTTCCCTAATGTTTTGGCCCGGCAGGTGTGAGTAACCCCCGAGAGAGCCTGAAATGGCAAACTGGACCAATCTTAAACAAGAAAGAATAATACAAGTCAAGGAGGTTAACTGAATTTAGTTTAACAGATTTAAAATGTCTCAACAACACCTCAGCATGCCGACGTAACTTGTGTGATATGCTGAATGTGACTCACTGTTGGGCATTTCCATGAAGAAGTGGATGTATAAGTTATCATATTCAAAGCCTTTGGCTGAAACTTTGGAAAAGGAGGAAAAAGGGGGAGATTTAGGCAAGATAGTATAAACAGATTATATACACAGTAGTGGTGACCAAAGCTGTCCTACTCACCAATCTCTCCATTTATCACGTAACGCAGAATACCTAAAGGAGGCTAAAAGAGAGAGAGATAGTCAGTGCAAAAGCCCCAGCCTCTTATTTTAGGTCCAATGATAATATTTGATCAATCATTTCAGTAATTTCCAAGCAAAGATGTTAATTAATGAGGAACATTTTGGCTCCAGCTTCAGAGATGTGAAGATTTGCTGCTTTTTGTTGTCACATATGACAGTGAATAGAAAATCTTTGGGTTTGGATGGCTGGTTAGACGCCAGCTGGTAACCAATGTCAACAGTTAGGCACTGATATTTTGTTGAATTTAGGTTGTTGCATCAAATGAAAATAAAATCAGTGTCAGAATAACATGTAATGCCAACGTCAATTTGACGTAGAATACTGACAACAGATACACTGATATTTTGGTGGGTTTAAACCCAACATTATTCCAAACGTCTCATGATAAAGTCAACTTTATGTAAAATAACAACATTTAGTCGTGAGGAATGGAGACCACTCTGCTGGCTCACTCATTTCTATTTGCATTGGCCTATTTATTTATGTATTTCTTGACCTTGAATGTAGTTGTTTTTTGTTTTTTTTTAATGTGACTATTTGTATGTTTTTATGCATATGAGCTGCTGGTCACATTAACTTCCCTGTTGGGATTAATAAAGTATTTATCAAATCAAATTATCAATCAAAACCAAACATCTGCTAAGTATCATAATGTTAATGTCCAGACAAGAAGTAATTCTGAAGTCATTAGGCATTTAAAACATAATCAACCCCGATTTTCTTTCCAACCAAAATTTTACGTATTTAAAACTAAGAATCCAACTTTTTCTGATGTCATATTGATGTCCCGTGCCGGCTGATTAAACAAGCTACGTGAAAATGTGACCTCGGCCTCTGGTAAACTATTATGAGCACTGATCCCTATTTTCAGATCAAATTCAGCTTTAATTACAGTTTGTTAAATGACTTACCATTTCAAAGTCCTGTCCAACAAGGCTGTTGAGGTACTCCTTGTGCCGTACGTACAGCTAGAGACAGAAAAGTGGACGTGTCCATATCATAAAACATGTTGTTTGACTCGATAATCAGTAATATGAACACAAGCATTAAAATACTCCTTAATTCTGCTCTGGTCCTGGAGGAAATGTGGAGATGAACTCACGTCTTTGTACATGTTCAGCTCCCTCTCCTTCTCCTCTGGCTGCATGACTGGGCTTACGTTCTCCACGGTGAGACGCCAAACTTCTCTCTTCTCCCCCTCTGTTACAACCCTACACAACAGCACACACATCAGACTGGTTTTCTTTTAATTAATCCAAAAATATGATGAACATAGTTTCATCATAATCCATCAGAGATATTAAAACCTTAACTATGAGTCGATGATGTGGCTACAAATTCATATCGCAGCTTTAGAAATATCCTTGCCGATCAAACATTTGTCATCTGTTAATACTGGAGATGCACAGAGTCATGTTGTGAACTCGCCTGTATGGCTCTTTGCCTTTGTTGAAGTCAGGTTTTATAATTACTGTTCCACTGCCATCTGCCTTTATGGTTACCAACAAATATTCGTTCTCTTTCTGGCCAAGCCTGAGAAAGAAAATACATGAAAAAAATGTTTTAGATTTCAAATCATACTGTCAGTGAAAGCAAAAGGTTTCTTCATGTAGTTATTTTCTGAGCTGCAAAACGTACCCCCTAAAGGGCTACATTGAGTTTTTGAGAACAGTAAAGATCACCAGGTGGAAACTGATGGATGAGTCTGCTTTGATGCGTCTTTTTTTGCCACGCTGCGAGTGTGTTAATGGTCTTACCTTCCAGGGGGGCCGAGATCTCCCATGATGTGCATGGTCTGCATGGCATTATTCACCACATGACGGTTCTTCACAAACTCCTCTGTGGGCTCCCAGTTGACGATCTTTGATTTGGGGATACTAGAATCCCTGCAAAATATGCCAGATCATCCAATCAAAGGACAGTTAAAAACAGTAAACATTACAGGTATTCTCTTTGATGATTAATAAGCATCATTTGGATGAAAGTTAATTAAAGAAATTTGATCCTTATTTATTTACACAGTTCAAAGCAAACACTGTATGCTCCACAGACAGAAAGACAGTCACAAGGGGAGACTCTAGTTACATACTGACATTTGTAAAACAGAATACAGAATTTCTCCACGGAGGACCACTGAATTAATAAATGAGTGAGCTGTTGTTTCACCTACATGGTACGTCTCTCCTGCCGTCTGTGTCTTATGCTGGTGATCCTTTCAGACAAGAACGTGGGGCTGGATTTGGTTGTGGTCAGTACGTCAGTGGAGTGCTGCTTTCAAGTTAAAAAACAACAAGCTAATTACAAACATAGTTACAGACAGGAATCCTTCCTCACTGACAGCACTCACACTGAAAGTGTAGAGAGAAGTCTGGTTTGTGTGCAACACCAGGGTGTCGAACAAGATTAAATTACCATAAAAAATATCACAGTTTTCCCAATGGATCCTCAGATATGCCTTCTGGGCAACCACTCAAATTTTAATATAAGGAATAGCCACTTCATCAAGCTAACAGAAATCCTACTGCTCATCGCCAAAAGTACATTGCAATAAGATGGTAGTCAGATCCATCATTGCCTGCTGGACTGTGGCTCTCAGAAATGAACAGTTGTATTCCTCTAGAAAAGATAATTTACTCACTAAGGAATAAGATACTTTTTCTATAAAATATGGCAACCTTTTATCAACTACATGGAGAATCTCCCATCCCATGATTTAATAACGTTCCGCATTATGTCCCTATTTTCACCACATTAGTGTTATAACAGGTTAATGCTATCCTATCTCTCATCCTTTTTACCGTTTATGTTATTGTTGTACTTAACTTTAATAGTTACATTTTTATGCAAATCGTTACGAGCACATGTATTTTATTGTCTGTTCATTTATTTTTGAGTTATTTGTAATGTAAATTGATGTTTTTGTACTGTCAATCTGTGTCTGTGTTGTTTGCTTATTTTGAAAAAGATTTTTTTTTTTTTTTAAAATCACAGTTATAACAAATACAAAGATCATGACTAAAATGATTTTTTTAAAAAAAACACCCAATAGAATAAAATCAAATCTAAATCACTGCTGTCGGAAAATGTCTTTTTTTAATAGTTGGTATCTGAGCTATAATTATCACGTAACACCAAAAACTGTGCTAAATAATTAAAAGGCACAAATACAAGAAAGTGCAATAAACTGAATTATTCACAATTTTTTAACGGCCCTTATTCAGATTCTGTTTTGTTTACAAAAATACACCCCCACTATATGAATAATTAGGAGGATGCATAACCTACCAGCTGGTGGAACGGAAGGCAGGCAGTGTAACGGTCATGATCAGTGTATGTAAAAATCCTGTGGTTACGTCGGCCCTTTGCTTTGCTCAGCGCCTTCACTTCTGTGTGGTACTGACGGTCCAGAGGAGTCTGACACGCTGCCTCGTTCTGGAACAGCTCCATCTCATACTGGGAGCACAGACAGAGACACGGGGGTAAGAAGGTGGGGCTCACAAACAGGACACACAGAGATAAATCAAGATTTTTGCATGACAAAGTAATGGAATAATAGCAAAGTAACCTTTAACTCTTGAACTCTCTTTATTATTAATATTATTTTTATTTATTTCTCTATATTCTAAAGCACTTTGAGGATGCTAAAAACTCTACCTGACTGAAGAGTTTTTCTTGCCAGCCCACCACCTGCTCCTCCTCATTATCACCTGTTGACAGAGGAACAGAAATGTCAAGATATTAAAATATTTGAGGGAAAAATCCACAATAAACCACGTGCAAATACAAGTTATACACAATATCTATCACATTTCTGCACCCATTCTGGTATTTGATGGTAAATCTTACTTAGTGTGAACTGCAGAACAAAGAAAGACAACACTAAGTGTCCAACAGCCGCCAAAATAGTCAACTATTCACACAGTCAAGAAGTACTGTGTTTTGAGTAAAAGGTGCATTGTTTCCTAAATGTTCAAGTACTTCCTGATACTTGCTGGCAATAACTCAGCTGACAATTAAACCAGCAACTCCTGATATGTTCGAAAGTCAAGCAGGGAAATGTAGAAAATCACCAGTGATAGGGAAACTACATTAAAAGTGTAATTTAATAAACTAATAGCTACTTCACAATGAGAAGTAATTAAACTACTTCTTAACTCTCAAAAAATAGCTTGTCAAAGTTTGACTAGTTTCAAAAAGTAGTTCAACTACATCCAAGGGAAATCATCACAATCTGACTCTGGATTCTCATGTTGTTACACAGAGTTTCAACTGAACTTACAGAGTAAAGTGTTTTGTTGTTGTTTTTTTAGGGACTAGAGCAGGGCAATTGTCACCTAAAGAGAGCTTGAGGATGTTTTAAGGTTAAGATATGGAGCATTATTGAGGTGAATCTGGAATATGTTGAACTTTTAAGGAGGTTCACAGATTGTTTTTTTTTTACCTGTCTGTCCTTGTGAGGTGAGGGTTTCCAGTTCAATGTCTCCTCTCTCTTCTTGGGACAGAGCCTGCTGCTGGTGGTGTTGAGAAAGTGCTGCTATGGAGGTCACCCTCTCTATACGCACCCTGAAGTGGAGAAACAGATGAAAAACATGTTGAAATTAAGTGTCCTATAGCTGCATCCTACAGTGTCAACACTATCAAAAAATAACTGCACTGAACACATAATGGTCCCTTTAATATAGGCGATGTTGGAATTCTAGTTACCTCTTTGTCTTAAATATGTATACGTATATACATATAGATAGATAGATAGAAAGATAGATTGATAAATAGATAATTGTTGTTATTGTTATTATCTATTTTTTAAAAGAATTTCATTTTATTTTTATCACTTTTTTCATTGCTATTATTGTTACTGTTTTGTTATACAAATATGGTTATTTGATTTCTTGTGCTCTTTTTACTGGATTATACAGTAAACGTAAAGTATGCATTCTGTGCCAAAGTAATAGGTGTATTTTATAAAGTCATATCACCATTGTAACCCTTAAAAAGCTGAGAAAACTGGTTGGATTTCATTTAAAAACATGGGGAGAAGGCAACAAGCAAATGACCAAAACATTAGCAAGAAATTAGGTTTTTTTTAAAGTTACAAAAAAATTAATTATCTGAAAATAAGCAAAAAGTTTGCTTTTTTTAAAAAACACACAACAAAAAGACCAAAAAAATGCTGAAAAATCATAATATATATACGTACTTAACATTATTTTAACTATTATGACAACCCTCCCCTCTTTTTAAAATTATTTTTTAGAATCAGAATCAGAATCAGAAAAAGATTTATTGCCAGGTATAGTTAACACAATACGAGGAATTTGTTCTGGTGGGTTGGTGCAACATAAATATAGAAAAAGAAAACAGATAAAATAGAAGATACAAATATAAAATATAAAATATAAAAAGTACGAGTCTTACAGTGCAAAACAAAACAAGTAACACAAGTAACAGTGTAACAGTGCAAGAAACAGAACCATGGAATTAAAGTTATATACAACATATATAGGTAACTTTCTTGCTACCCTTTAATGGTTTCTTGCAATTTGTGGGACATTTTTTGACAAGTTTCTCACTGACTTTTTCCCATGTTTTCGGGGGAAAACAGGTTTCAAGGGTCAAGTAGTTTGTGAGAGGCGTCTGAACGCAGCACAAGAAAACTGCTGTCGATCCAGGTTTCAAGGGGTTCATGTGGACATGAAAAGTATTGATAGGTATGTAATTATTATTTTAAACATCTCTTCTATGTTATGTGTTCTGTATGTTGTCTTTGTGTTATGTGCTCAATAAATAAAATGTTCACAAAAAGACAAAATGTGTCCTGAGACAGGGGAAACTCACCACTGTGAACCCCACAACACCTCTCAGTAATGTTAGCACACTGGGGGTTTGTAGCTAAGCTAACCTTAACGTTACAATTAGCTACTTACCTTATTCTCATGTTTTTCACAGCATCCCGGGACCGATACACAGCTTCCCCGGCATCTGTGTTCCAGCTGTCTGCCATGAAGTTTGCGTTAATATTAAGCAAAATGACGATAGCTAGTTATTTTCGTTAGCTACAGTTAGCAAACAGCTACTTTATTTGTCTTTAACGTACTCGCAACAACACGCAGTTTGATAGCTAACTGTTTGCGGCGTTTTCAAAAGTGAAAAAAGTCACTATATAAACGCTTGGTTTAATACATATCAGCAAACACCAGAAGATAAAGAGCCTTTAGCAAAGAAGTTAGCACAGAAAATGGATAATAGTCGTTGCCATGGAGATACGTAGTTCTTCTGGTTTAGATTTTTTTGGCGGTTCGCAAACCAGCTTACATGAGCATTACCGCCATCTTCAGAGCCGGAGCACAGAGCAGTGAAATGGCGATATGGCAGGAAAATGCACGTCTTATTATAATGTTGTGTTTTTGCTTGTTGCAGTGTTGGAAACATTCAACAGACACATCTACACATTTTTATCTTATTTGTTTTGAATTAAACGAATTCCCACATACATGGCTGCAACACTTAAACACCTACAAGTTATAAATTTTCTTTTTATTGGATTTTTGCATTTAAGTACAACAAATAAACATATAAAACAGAAATACCCTCCCCAACAACAGGTGCTGCAACAAAACAGATACACAAAAAAAGAAAGAAAAAAAAAGGGGGAAAACAAAACAAAAAGCACAAAACCAAAAACAAAAACGAAAATAACAAGTGACAGGGTAGGGTCAGATATTAATATTTGTTAGTGGACAGGTCAGAGTCTCTGTAAAAAAGTATGCAAGGGTTTCCAGAGTTTCCAAAATTTGTCCAATTTATGGTTAAGTTCGTAAGTCAGTTTCTCCAGTGGAAGCAAAGCTGATATCTGAGAAATCCACATATCAACAGTAGGAATCTGCAGCGCAGACCAGCGTAGCAAAATACACTTTTTTGCTAGATATAAAAAACACCTACAAGTTAGATTTATTGTCATTTTTCTTAAATGTGGTTTAAGAAGAAATGAAATTAAAGTTGATCCTGAATCCTGCTACATCTTTTTGGCATCAAAGGAGGAGTTGAGGGGTCTCACAGCGAATACGTCTGTATTTTTTTCCAGGTGGCAGCAGGGTGAACAGATTGTGGCTGGGGTGGCTGCTGTCTTTCTGTATCCTTTTTGATCTGTGCAGACACTTCACAGAGGTCACTGATGCTCTGTAGATAAAAAACCAGCGATGTTCTGGGCAGTTTTAATCACCTGCTGTAGAGCCTTCCTGTCCTGGGCACAAACCATGCCAGTTTGTGATGTTTCCAGTCAGTGTGCTTTCTATTGCTCCTCTGTAGAAGTTAACCAGGATCTTGCTCTGGAGCAGGGGCATCGCCAGGAATTCTGGGCCCCATGAGAACATATCTCATTGGGCCCCATCACTACGGCCCAAGCCAACCCTGTACAATTGTTATAACCACACCTGCATTACCTGATGACCCATTAAAAGCAATAAACAACTATAACTTTGTTTTACACTCCTGAAAAATGTGAGAGGGGCCTCTGAGAGAGACTCCACATTTTTTCTAGAAAGGAATTCTGAATGTTTGTTCATTAACTCAGATAATTTTAGTTAACGTATTGCAGTCACTACTTAAAGAGAAAAAAATGAAAATAAAAAAATAATTTTTATTTCAGGCCCAATAAGGGCCCCCTCCCCACTTGGGCCCTGGGTAGTCAGTCCCACTTTTCCCCCCACTATGACACCCCTGCTCTGGAGTTTAGCCTTCCTAAGTTACCGTAGGAAGTAGAGTCTTTTTCTGTGCTTTTTTTAACCTGGGTGGTGATCTCAGTGAAAGTACTTCCAAGGAACCTATAGCTGTTCACCTGCTCCACTGATGTAGACTGGGGTGTGTGTCTTTAGGTTAGTAGGTTGTTCTCTGCATACCACTCTGCAAGATTGTTGATTTCCTCCTGGTATGAATTCTCATTGTTTGTAATACGATCGATGATGGTGGTGTCCTCCGCATACTTCACAATAAAGTTCTCCTGATGTCTGGGAGTGCAGTCATGGGTGTACAGTGTAAACAGAAGGGGGCTAAGCACACAGCCCTGGGGGACTCCAATGTTGAGCACTAATGTAGAGGAGGAGATGTGAATGCCAACCATCTCAGGTCTGCATGTGAGGAAGTCCAGTATCCAGTTGCAGAGTGTTGTACTGAAGCCCAGAGTGTTAAGTTTTCCAAACAGCTGCATGGGAGAGATTGTGTTGAATACTGAGCTGAAGTCAACAAACAGCATCCTGATGTAGCTGTTGAGTGAAGAGCAGTAGATATGAATCTGTCTGTGAATCTGTTGGTTCTGAAAGCATACTGGTGAGGGTCCAGGCTGGCAGGGATGTTGTCTTGCTGGTGAACCAGTTTCTCAAAGAGCCACTGGGTGGTAGTTATAAAGACTAAACACGGCAGACTTTTGAGGTACAGGGATGATGATGGCTATCTTGAGGCAGGAGGGAACAGTCTGTTGTGAGAGTGAGATGTTAAAATTTATTTATATTAACAAGATGATCAGCAAAAGTTTTTAGTACACGTTCAGACTTGTTTGTCAAGCAAATGGGCTTGATTTCTTACAAAAAAAAAATCGGAGAAAGCCAATGAGCAATGAAAGAGGAAATGACCCAAAAATTTGCAAGAAGTTAGTGAAAACTACAGGAAAATTCCCTGAGTTAAAGAAGAAAAATAAAAATAAAGTTAGAAAACGGTAAGAAGACTTGGAAAAAGTGCTAATAATTCTGTAACATAATTCTAAATATGTAGTTACATTTATTGTTTGCATAGTTTTTCCCTAGCCTTTTTTCCTTTTTCCCCAGACATTTTTCCAAAATTTTTAAAAATAATTTTCTAAATCTACTAATGTTTTTCAATTTGTGTAACATTTCTCACCAAGTTGCTTAGCGTCATCTCCCATGTTTTTGAAGGAAATAACACCAATTTACACTAACTCTTATATAAAATAATCAGCACTTTTTGGGGCAGTTTCTTGTTTGTTTTGTTTCGTTTTGTTTTCTTATTTTCAGGTAATTTTCTTGAAAAATGTTCTGTATTTTTTTCTCATTTTTTCGGCCTTTCTTGAGAGAGAGGGTGGCGGTAGAGGTTTGTCACTAAATAAAAACAAACGAAGAAGAAGTCAGGGGGCGGGACCAGTCGCCGACGTCTCGGCGCGTCTCGGGACCAATCACACCACCTGGCGGGTCCTGAGTTGTTGTTGTGCTGACCTGTCACACTTTTCTGAAACATTATAAGGGTACTGTACACAAACAGCATGTCGTCGTTTGTGACCGAAGTGCTCGCCAGCTCTGGCAAACTTGAGAAGGAAGATTTGTCCTGCAAAATAAGCAAAATGTCGCGCAAGGTGGAAGATACGAAGGTAATCCTTTAGCTAGCATAGCATTAGCTCCGCGAAGCTAAGTAAAGTTTGAACCAGCGTTAGCAGTTAGCGCTAACACTGAGAGGCATTAAACTTCTCTAATCATTTAGCTAACGCTAGTTAGATTTTTACGGTGCTCCCCGAAATAATACACAGCTGCACATAAATGCCAGCCACGTTATTAGCTGATGTAGAGCAGACTGTTGTGTTAATGTTAGTTGCCTTTTTGTTTGCTAACAGTTAGCCAAATGAGTCGCAGGCTCAGTGGTGACATCAGGCTACGTGGCTCTATTATTTTCAGTAAAACTATAATGTTTCGGCTTTTTTTCTCATATTTATCTGCTGTAATTAATTGTAACTTTACAAATTAAAATGTGTGAACACAAGTTATACGGAGAGCTTTTAAAACTACTTTGATAATCATCATGCAAAACGTTTCACGATGTCAGCTTCATAAACGTAAAACTGTGCTGATTTTCCCATTAATTACTTAAATATTGTTAATGTATATTGAAATTATGTTGATGTCTGGATTATTGTTTGGATAAAGCAAAAATTGTAAAGGTGTCATTTTGGATTCCTAATAATTGTGATTGTATTTCTCACAAGTTAGACAATTTTTAAAAATTAAACGATCAGCAATGAAGAAAATAATCAGTAGATTAATCCATAATGAAAATTATAATTAGTTAGTAGTTTGAAATAAGCTCTACCGCATCAAATTACAGCAGAAAAATCCTGCTTTTACATTAATGCATGAGAAGGGCTGCAACAGTGTGAGATTTTCATGGTACAATAACCATCTTGAAAAGTTCACCATGATACTGTATTTTACAATCAGTAGGTTATTATTATTGTTATCAGTAATAGTGACCCTTAAAGGATTTTTTTTGATTGAATAAACACTGTATTGTGTAGAAACTTAAACCAAAGTATGTTTAAACAGCCTGACAGGCAGTCAAGAAGGCAAAGAGTTTTGCACTGCACACCGTGGTGAGATGCCTTCTCAGGTTGCTTTCTAATACCATAGATAAGCAAATGTACATAGTATGACATGCGTTTTCTTGGTATATCACTGCAACTGTATGCATGAGTAATGACATCTAATGATGCAATATATCCATTGACTCTGTTTCTTTGTGTTTTATTTTCATAGGAGGAAGTGTGTGAAATGATAAACAAGAAGTATAGTGACTTCCTCCCGAGCCTTCAAGGATCCGAGGAGCTGATGGTGCAGGTTGAGGAGGTCTCCAAAGAAATGGATGTCCTTAAAAACTGCATTGAGACTGAGGTATGCATAATACTGTTTAGAAATGAAAGTAAAGCTCAGACCAGGTCACTTGAAAGCAGAGACTGGGTCCAGCTTTCAGGGCAGTACTATAGTTTTTACCTGTTTGTGTTTGTTGACACAGGTGCAGCAGAATATTCACGTGGCTGTGGCAGAATATGCAAAGCTGAAGCAGCAGCTGGAGAAAAACACTATCGTCATAACAATGCTTGGACATCTGAAAGAGGTACAACATACATGGCAGTTTATTAAATAAATTATGAAGTAATATTTTTCACAAATCAATAGTGTCAGGGAGTTTCCACATTACTCCATTAGCCAGTCGATGAACACATCATAGATAGAAGTAACTTCACATCCACTTATTGAAATCATTAGGGTGCTAATGTCACCTTATTGAGAAAGAAATGATTGTAATTCTGCATACTTTTCTATGAATTTCTTTCTCTAATAAGATCATTATAACATTTATTATATGCATTTGTAAACGTCTAGCTATAATTTTTAACAATCTACACGTTTGCATGTTTCTGTAACTGTCACGTCTTCTGTGTGACTCAGTTTCACAGTGCAATGGAGGAGTTCAACAAAGCTTTACTGGACAAGAAGTATGTTGATGCAGCCAACCAGCTGGAAAAGGTGAGAGCTGCTTATTGTGTTATTGTCTTATTTTCAAAAAGAGGAAATTGTGACTGCACTTTTTCACCCAGCATTTTTTCAAATTACATGTATATCCAATCACCAGTACTCTTAACCCCAGGTCATCCTGGGAAGTGGCTATATCTTGTTAAATAAATTGACTCAAATGTCAGAGGAATAACTGCAACAGGAAAAAAATGCCATGTGGGTGTGTCATACATGCATGCGCGATTTAGCGTCAGTAAACATTATGCAGAACAAATGAGCTAAATAAGAAATGTTATTTTAACAGTAAAAGCTTGTCTATACAGGAGGATTTTAACCACATTCTCATATTTGTTCCGCCTCTCTTTTCAGTCTATAAATAGCACCCTGAGTGCATGTCAATGTACTAATTGATACTGATATGACTTTTTTTTTTTTGTTTACAGGCAAGAGCCAGTGTGGATTCACTGAAGGGCTGGAAGACGTCCCAGCTGCCACTGCTCAGTGCTCTTAGCTCTGAGTTGACGGTGCAGAGAGAAAACCTAATTTACCACCTGGGAGATGAATGGAAGCGCCTCGTCATCTGGAGATTACCGTCCTCAAAGGGTAAGACATTCTACTTTTTCTTCTTTTTTTTCTTAATTGATATTTTTATTATGCTTTTGTTGTGTCTTTATTGTTTGAGTGAACATGAGCAGCTGACTGCATTAATTTCCTTTGGGAAAAGTATTTGTCTGTCTGACAGACCGACATGGTACTAATACATCTATATAAAGTATACTCTGTTCTGTACTTTGCTGATTTTGAACTTTATTGTTCAAAAAAAAATTCATCAAACAAAAAAAGCCTACATTTTCAAATGCAGCAGCATTCAATGATGTCTTAAAGGTACATTAAACTATACATAGCATGGCTTTTTTCCATCTGCGTGTAGGTGTATATGTGATACTGATCATACAGAGGATTGTTCAGGCAGCGAGTCAATATTCACTCTCACCTTTTACCCAGTTACTGCATTAATTACAGTCATTGTCTAAAAAACAATTAGGGATCCCCTCTACCCAGCTTGTCCAAAATTTAATCATTGATGAATAAACTGGTCTTTTCTTAGTTTGTATATTTCAAAAACATGACAGAAGTCCCATCTGAGTGCAAGGTGTAGTGACTTTTGGATGTGTGTCATCAGAGCCTCCAGGTATGAAGTCCTTCCTGAAGGTGGAGCTGAACCTGAGCCATGCGTGCAGTAAGGACGGTGAAGAGAAACCACCTGCTCTGCTGCGCTGCGTCCTGCAAGCACTGGCCATCCAGGGAGACCTTCAGCACAAGATCAAACTCTTCAGTAAGAGCAAGCAACACTGCTCACTCTTCAATAGGCAGCACTTTCATAGTCTATTAAATCCGTTTTCATACCTTCTAGACACTTTTTTTGAGTTACTTAAAAATTTGCACCACACTTTTAGGTAATTGTGTACAACATTTGTACTGAGCGGGACAATTTACAGTTTAAAATTTTAACTACTCAGTGCTCTGTGGTGGACGCTTTTCCTAAGCATGTTTTTGGCATTTCTAAACTCCTTTTTTGTGCTGTATGAGTTGATGTGTGAATTCATACTGTGTATCCACAATAAGCTTAAGTATCCTCCGATTTATCGGCCAGATAAATCTATGATCTAGCTCTAAAGCACCATGTGTCCCAGGTCAGAACCCGCTCAGTGCTGATTTCTGTTGTCCCTCAGGTCAGGTGCTGTTGAAGACCATGTTGAAGCCGTTGGTGATTTACCCGTCGCTGTCGGTGAGGGTGACAGAGCAGCCGGGTGAGGGAACCATCCTGGCCTTACAGTGTTTGGAGGAGAGCCTCGACGAGAGATCCACTCCTTCACAAGTCTACAGCAAACTGCTCCTGGTGCTCAGGACGCTGCACTCACACCTGCTAGGTACAGCACAGCCAGGCCCACGTAGAAATTATATGTCATGCTTTAAAGGGTAACTTGGAGGCAATAATATTTGAAAATAGTCCAGTATTGAGCAAGAGCATTGCAGCTGGAAGCCACAAAACAGGCTGCAATGTAATCACTCAGGGCATGCTCACACTTTCAATTAACATCCACTAAAAGACCTTGTTGTTGTTGTTGACTGACTGGCTCAGATTGTTATTCTGAGTGTCCGACAACAATATGGAGAGGATCCCTTCAAATATAGACCTTTTTGTTAAAGAGTAAGATCCTTGCTGTTACACCAGAAACATCCCAGAAATTCCTAAACCCACCAGACTCCATTTAAAAACAATCTTAAACTCTGGCGGTAGCAATTTTGTTTTATCAAAAAAATAGAAACTTATGCCAAGAACGATAACTACTAACTATAAAAAAAAACTATAACTATTAAAAAAAATTAAAGCCATTATATTCTGGCCAATTTAGTCATCAATAACTGATTAGTCTCCCTGACTGTACCAGATTCTGGCCAGTAGATAGTGGTGTTGACTGCTACCAGGAGAAGCAGAAGTCCCTAGTGTTGATGAAAAAAAAACATCACCCTAAAATTATGATTTATAGGCTACATAATGAATTTAGATCCAAATCCTCTGACTTTAAAGTGTTCAATTTGGGTATCATCATTACATTTCAGAGACATTTTTCTTCAAAATAAAGTCTCAGGAGTGCTGTCCTGTCTGTGGCAAAAACAACAACTTTTAGTGGATGGAAGCTGACAATGTGAACATGCCCCAAGTGGTTACAGTGCAGCTCGTTTCACCGCTGCCAGCTGCAGCCTTCTTCCTCAATACTGCACTAATTTCTTTAGTCTCTTAACCGCAAAACATGGAAAAATGGGGTCCAGGTTGACAAATAGCAATCAAACCTTTTATAGTTGTCACAGTGTTTTACAACTCGATCATTTCCTGAGTAATGAGATCAGAAGGTGAACAATTTTTAAATTATGATCAGTAAGCAAATAAGTGTGTGTTGTTTTTCAGATGTGTCCATTGGAGACAGAAAGCTGTCAGCTATCTTGGGGGAGCTGATTTGGGAGGAAATTTCCCAGTGCATCATCCATGAGTGTCTGCTCTACTCCATCCCCACCAACAGCAGCCAGCTGGAGAAATACAACACTGTATGCACCCAATAACAGTTTGCCATCATGCTGTAACACATACAGAATTCAGTTTTTACTTTTTTAAAATTTTGTTTTGTTTTCCGTGTTCCAGGTGATCAAGGAAACTGAGGAGTTTGAGAAGTCTCTGAAGGAGATGGAGTATCTGCAGGGCGACTCCACAGACCTGCTCAAATATGCCAGAGACGTCAACTGTCACTTTGCCAGCAAGAAGTGCAAGGATGTCATCGTGGCGGCCCGCAAACTCATGACCTCCAAGATGCACAACACCGTCAAAGTATGTGTGAGCGAGGGCTGAGTGTGAAGAAACAGGAGCGTGGTGATTGATTCAGTTGCTTTACCCTGAAATGGAAAACGGGAAACATCAAACGTGATTTTCTTGGGCTGTTAGTTTCTTTAGACTCTCTGACCCCCTGTCATGACATTCTCTCACGCCACCACTTTTCTGCTTGAAATTTGGTTTTCGGTGACAGATTTTCACTCATTAGGAATTTATTTCCCTTGTGGCAAACTTAAACTTGGGCACTAAATTTTCACTGTTGTATTCCATTGCATGTCCAACTTTACATTAAATATTTCCCAAAATCTCCAGATGTGTTTTAATGCTTCCTTTTGTCCCCCCAATCTTTCCTGTTAGATCACACCAGACTACAAACTGCGTCTTCCCAAGCTGCCTGCTCCAGCTTCAGAGCTGAAGGTGAAGCAAGAGACCACAAAGGACGAGATGATGATGGAGAACGCGAAGCAGCTCTCTGCGTGGAGTCTGTGCCTTCCAGCCTGCCGCATCAGCGAGTCGGTGCAGCAGCTGATGGAGCTGGCACTCAACACCCTGTGTGAAGCCGTCGGAAGCTCCACACAATGGTATGTTACAGACCGAATGCTCGATTTATGCTTCTTTGTGGGGCTCAAGTGTCCGGTGATGTCATATCAAGAGTCAAGGCCAGTCGAGAGATCCTGTGCGGCCAGTTTTTGTCTGTTTGTGCACATCTAACACTCTCTAACTACCCAGAAGGAGATAGGCGGAGAACCATGCTGTAGACCGTATATTTTGGAAAAGCCCCTATCGGAAAAGCCCCACGCTATTGATCTGTCCTATCTAATAAAGGTTAAAATGCCAAAAAATAATCTTAAAAAACAAAATGTTGCAAAATATAACAAATCTTCCTGTTGTTCTTATCAGTGCATTACAACTCTTCTTCACTGTGAGAAACATCTTCCAGCTGTTCTACGATGTCGTACCGACGTACCACAAGTAAGGATATTTCCGTTACTTTAAGGCCCCTACTCCCTTTAAGGCGCTAAGAGTTTTTTTTTTTTTGTTTCTCTGCTAACTCCATCCAGGGAAAACCTGCTCAAGTTCCCTCACCTGGCTGCTATCCAGCACAACAACTGCATGTACCTGGCCCACCACCTGCTCACCCTGGGACACCATTTCAGATCTCACCTGCCGCAGCCCCTCAGCGAGGGCGTTGCAACGTTTGTTGACATGGTGCCCGGATTCAGGAAACTGGGTACACAAAGAGTTCTGAATTTCCACTTCTACATATGAAATATCAACATCTGATCCGCAGATTGACTTAAAATATACTGAGCACCCTTTTGTCATTTTCTTCCAGGTGCACAGTGCTTCTTAGCTCAGATGAACGTCCAGAGAGCAGAACTTTTGGAGAGACTTTCCACTGCTCATAATTTCTGCAACCTTGATGATGAAGATAACTACATTGCTGCAAGCAAAGCAGTAAGACAGGTGAGAGGAAAGGCCCTGAAAATAATATGTATTGTGTAAATGTGTTATAATAGTGAGTGTGTCATGAAAATGGTGTTTGAGCAAACAGACATATATCTGTATGAAACAGTTCTTTTTTTTCATTTATTCACTGCCTCTCCTTTATACGCTGATGATCTATTTGCATGATTGCAGGTCATCCATCAGCTGAAGCAGCTTGGCACAGTGTGGCAGGATGTCTTACCAGTCAGCATCTATTGTAAAGCCATGGGCAACCTCCTCAATACAGCCATCACAGAGGTCATCGCCAAAATCATGATGCTGGAGGTTTGTACTTTTTTAACATGACGGTCCCTCAACATAAATGTGGGACTTTTCTTGAGCACTGTCAGGCAAAAACTCCCAATGAAGACACGTACGGTAAATTTTCAAATAAAATCTAGATGATGAATAATGATAATGAGTTGGTGGATGCCACAAACAAATGAATGTTGGTCACTTAGGAGCCTGGTAAAAAAAATAAATAGATAAAACAGTGGCGTTGAATAACCTTTAAAACAGTGGCTAAGATAATTAATTTCAACACGATTTACACACGGCACGTGCACTAATGTCATTAGTAAGTGTGGGCTCTGATTGCTGCTTCCACTTTGGTTTCAGTCCCAGGTTAAATACCCAAATTTGTTAAGTTCAAACCCTGAAGTGATATTATCTTGATAATTTGTGATGCTAATCTGCTGTATACTTGTTTTATTACGTTACTGATAATCACTGAGGATTTAATTTCCCACTCACCCATCTGAAGGATATTTCCTCTGAGGACGGGGAGCACCTCCACACTCTGTGTCAAACTCTCATCGAGGAAGGTCCGCTGGTTTTCATCCCTCTGGCAGAGGAAAACAAGAACAAGAAGTATCAGGAGGAAGTGCCGCTCTACGTGAGGAAGTGGAGCACCTTTAAGGAGCTGGTCATCGTGCTGCGGGCCAACCTGCAGGAAATCGTCGACAGGTAAGGAAACTGTGCAAATAAATGATAATGTAAAGTTTTTTTTTTAAAAAAAAGGTAATTCCAGGTCTTAGAAAAACATAATTGATGATAAATAATTGTTTTAAAAAAATATTAATAAGACAGTAGTAAACTAACTTTTATGTGAGTGCATAAAAAGAAAGGCTTTGGTATCCATCATACATTTTAAATAATAATGATAATAATAATAATAATAATAATAATAATAATAATAATGCATTTCATTTATAACACTTTTTGTGGTACTTAAAGACACTTAACGATCATAAAATATATACAACATTATTTACACATTAAAAGCTCTGTGTGTGTGTGTGTGTGTGTGTGTGTGTGTGTGTGTTTCCTCTCCACAGGTGGGCTGACAGTAAAGGTCCGTTGGCGCTGGAGTTCTCTAGTTCAGAGGTGAAGAATCTGATCCGAGCCTTGTTTCAGAATACAGAGAGGAGAGCTGTCGCTCTGACCAAAATCAAATAAATGAACGCATAAGAACGATACTAAAGCACTTTTTCCTCCTGAGGAAAATATGAGTCATGCCTTTATTCATTTCCATTTTCTGTTGCATTGAATATGCATTTCTCTGTGTGTAGACTGAGCAGTTTGTCACAGAGACATAGTTGCCCCGTCTGATGAAGGTGCTGTCGCTGTGCCTATAAGCCGGTTGTAATCAATCTGTGGGATATGTTCCTTCTCAGCATTCAGACTGCAATTAGTCCCACAGAGATTACACAAAGGCTTCTTTACATCAGCAGCCTCAGTCATATAGCTTTGGGGGTTTACCACAACAAAGCCAACTGAGGTTGTGTAACCAGCGGCCTGCCATCTGTTGACATGTGTGTTGTACCTATCGTTAACATTACTGCACGTTGTTAATTAAACCTTGTCTGTAGTTTGTTTCAGCTTTTCTAAACTGATGTCATTTCAGGAGTTTGTTTGGACCTAAACGTCTCTAAACAACCATTAAGTCCTGTCAAAGGTTATACCCTCGACCTTTTGTCTCTTGTCAAGAGCTTTCTTGTGCGAACCTTAACTGACCTCTTCTACAATGTATTTATTACTTGTCCAAATAAACCAAAAGACTCTTTACAGAACCTTTTCCAAACTGTTTGGGTTTGATCTATATGATTTTGATGCCTCCTTGTTGGTCCATGTTGCACCACTTTCAGGTCAAAAATTTTACCTTGCACAAAAGTTAGAGAGTGCCAGAGCACATTTATGCTCCTCGGAGGATGACCCATTTCAATTTAGGTCACCTCATGAGGCAAGGAAACTCTGATGCCTTGGAGACTTACTATATTACACACAAGATCATGATTAATCAGGGACTTTGATGATTAGAAGGTAGAAGGTTTATTTATTAGTCAATGAAATTTAATTTGTCTTTGATCCTGCTACATCTTTGGAGTTGAATGATGAGTTGATTAAAGCAGCTACTATGAAATTTCCATCCGGTTGCTTGGGCATGTTGCTGCTGGTGGCATCATTCATTTCCTGCAGTGCATTTTTTTGTATTTGCATCAGTCTTGTGTCCTTATGGCTCCTTACAAGGTCTGTCTATCCAGTGCAATAGCTTGATCCAGAATTTTAGGGGTTAACCATGTCTCTGTGAAGATGGTTAGAGATAGAGGAACAGCTCTCAGTCCAAGTCGGGTCAACCTCGCCCTGATGCCAGCTCTCCTCTCTCTTGTTGTCCGGCGCTCTTGGTTCCGTTTCTCCCCTCTGGTCTGACTGGCCGCTCGGCGTATGCCGTTGGTGGGGATCCTCTCGCTGTCTGCTGCATTCAGTCCAAACTCCACACAACTTTTCCTGATGTTGATAGGGGCTTCTCTATCGTAGAAAAGTTGGGCTTCAGCAGGAGGATCCACGGAGTTGAAAAAAAAGCAAAATATAGGGAAAAAAAGTAGCAAGGATTTGAGGAGCTACAGACTGCTGCCTCTTTGGGGAAAGTGCTACCGGTATGTAACAAATGCATTATTACACATTATAATATTAATTTAATTGTCAGATTGTCTTTGGAGCTGCAGTGTTTTAGAGTTTCATCAGTATTTTCTCCATGAGTGATGCAGGGGGAGGAGACAAACAGCTGGACAGTCACACAGCAGCAGCAGCAGCAGCACCTCCTCACTTGCTCCTCGTCTCCTCCTTCATCAGATCAAACCTGATGATTCAAAGATGGAAATCAAGTTCTGGCAGCAGCTGTGTTCATCTTGAGGTATGTTTTACACAGGTATGCTTTTTATTTCTAATGTGTTGTTCTAATGTATTATTAAAACTTTTTTGTTTGAATTCTGTTGTTTAGGAGTTAAGCTTTCTGATCTTTTGACATATGAATCAGTGGAAGCTACTGCACCCCTTAAAGACCTCAGTTACTTAAGTTTACTTGATTATTATATTAATTGTTGATTCTCTATAATTTATTATTCATTTTGTGCATAACATTAGAAAATATAGGGAGAATACAGACGGTGCAAAGTTGTTTCTCTTTACTCGTAACTTTAAATATTTGCTTTATTAACAACCTGAGACTGTCAGTCAGTGTGCACTTTTAGGTCAGTCGAACATTTCCAATAGTTCTCAGTGATAAATTACGCATTTGGCTTTTTATTCAAGGGAATTCATGTTTGCCCTGTAGTTAGAACCAGATTAGCAATAATTATTATTTCTTTCCATGGAACTTAAGTTAGGAAAAAAGATAAGAAATTATGTACGAAAAAATAATTCTCAACTTTTTAATAATTCCACATCATTATTTTAAAGTGTTGCACATTTAAGTTTGATCATTATATCCACAGTAGTTATTCCTTTTGTTTTTATTCTATTTCTATTTATTTTATTAGATATGTAACCTTTAACTTTCCCAGTCATGCCGCCTTGCCTGAAGGTAAATTTTAGATCCTAGCTGCTATTGTTGCACAAGGGACAGTTATGAGTGTAACAAAGGTGTGTTTACTGTTTTCTGTCTATTTACCAGTTATATTTATGATAGTTTACAAGGACAGGTCTTCCTCAGTGTTTAGACATATGCATTTGCCCTCCAAATAAAAGTATGAACGTAGCATAAGACTTTTACTTTGACAAAGTTAAAGACATTTGCAGCATACATTGATGCAGAAAATGCAGACAATGGTGCAGAAAAATTAACTAAAATGCAAGAAATTAAATGACTGCCTCAAGATACCTGCACCCTCGCTAAAACTAGTCTAACACTCAGATTCAGATCAGACCTTTTAGTTTCCGTGCCTGTTTAATAAGATAGATTCCCGCAGTAAAATCCTGTCCATCTGATTGGCTCCTGTAAACAGCTGCATCACACAGCTGGATCACATGTGCATTGTGGATTAAGAAACTTGTTCAAATGTTGTGTGTCAGTGTTGTGACACAATAATCAGAGTTCTGCTGAAGAGACGAGTGAATTTACCACAGTTCACTTGGACACATCTGGACAATACTTTTCTCTAAGCCTTCGGGCAAATACAGTTGGTAATCTTTTCAAATCCATCATGTTCTTTGGTGTTTCTCCGATTAATTTTGAGGATTAGTGATAATCCCTACATGTGTAATAAATCGGAGAGGGGATAGAGACACCGATCAGCCCACTTCAGGCTGATGAAACCTCATGTTGTGCTGATAAGGAAGTAGTGAAACATTTGCTTTTGGCACGTCATCATACACCATCACAGCTCGGGCTGATCAGCAGACGCATCTAGAGGGCTCGCAGGATTTTTTTTTTCTTGAAAGAGAAGCAGCATTTATATAAAACGTTGAGAAAATGTAATATAGCCCTAAGTCATGTTGCATTGAATAACTGTCTCAAAACCTCTTAAGTTCTGTCACCAGATATTCGAACATATTTCTGCATTAACATGAGTTTTTGTTGCCTCGTAAACTCTGTTGAAAACTGACATATATAACGTAATTGGATGTAATTTTGTGACCCAAACAGAAGCAGAACCTAAAAAGAAATCAACATTGCAAGGACCTCAGCAATGATCTCCACTGTTACGTTACAAAACGTTCAGTGCAACAGTCAGATCAGGGGCCCCGTCAGGATCGAGCCTCGCAGGAACTCCATTCCCCCAACGCAGAATCGACCTGCTAAATATCTGCTGGCGTACCTGCCTCGACCACAGTCTGAATCAATCCGATACACTCCTTACACTTATAAGGTACAGTTTCCTATATTATATGATATGATGTGCACAGAAATGTGTTTTCCTTTTTCTTATTTTACCTGCATGTTTGGGCATCACTCTGCAGACAGATGTGTGCAGAGTTTGAGAAGACTGATTTGACAGCGATCTGCTGAAGAGGAAATGTTTCTTTGTTTGCATTTTTCAGCCTGGACCGTGTTTTCTTTGTGTCCAAGTGACTGATGTGAACAATAATTTTCTGTAATTGGTCCAGTACTAGGAGAGAGCGTTTAAGATCAAACAAAGCTACACTGTCTGTACTCTGACAACACACTGCCCTCTCACTTGTGTTACCACCATTGTCCTCCTGCAACATTTCATATCTTCAGAGATTTCAAATTGAGACTTCTCCTTGAGAAACACTTAAACATAATCATAAACAGGTAACATGAAACTTTATACATAAATAATAACAATCAAAGCCTGGCTGTGGCAAAAACAAGCAGGGTAAAAGAGTAACTAATTGGTGAATTCAAACCTTTTTGGAACATCATTGACACAATGGTCGTCATCAGTCCCTGCCTTTGGGACAGACTGTGTACCGACTTCTGTTTATTAAGATTATGTATATTATTGACAGGACAGCTATGGATTGACAGGAAATGGGGGAAGACAAAGGGGAAATGACATGCAGCAAAGGGCCACAGGCCTCAACATATGGGGCACACACTCTACCGGGTGAGCTAGTTTGCTAGTGGTCGCCCCCACATGAATTTATTTAATGCATTGTTCTCCTTCCTGTAAGGTTATAACTAAATCCAGTGTTGGTGCCATGATGACCACAAAAAGAGGCTCTCTTATCCACAACTTGAACTATGCTAAGTGCTCGTCACTTCCACCATCTCAGGAGGGTTCTCCCTCCCAGAGTCCCTTCAGCCAGTCCTCTCACGCTCTGACTTTGGCTGAGCAGGAGCAACTGCACCAACAGCACGCTAACCAAGCCGCTCCTCTGGAACCAGCAGAAGTGACCTCGAAGCCTCAGCGTTCGCATCGCAACAGAGGCCTGAAGCGTTTCAGCTCCAGGTGGCAATCTAGAGGCTCCACCAGCAGCAGCAACGTTCCCATGTCTGCAATAGAGAAGCTGAATGGTGCAAAGAGTCACAGGAAGCGCTGTAAGCTGCTCGGGGACGACCACTCGTTGCATGTTTCTGCCAGCAATCAGCGGCAGCGTTACGTCACCAAGGATGGCAAGTGCAGGGTCAATCTGGGTCCTATTGCAGACAAGAGTCGCTTTATCTCAGATATTTTCACCACGCTAGTGGACCTCAAGTATCGCTGGTTCCTTCTCGTCTTCACTATGTGCTACATTCTCACATGGGTGGCCTTTGGTGGAATCTACCTCTTCGGTGCCTGGTTGCGTGACGACATTGCACATGTTCATGACCCACAGTGGAAGGCATGTTTCCAAAATGTAGACAGTTTCCTTTCAGCCCTGCTGCTGTCATTAGAAAGCCAGAGGACAATTGGGTACGGCTCCAGGATGGTGACGGCCAACTGCCCCGAGGGTACGGTTCTCCTCATGGTCCAGTCCATCCTTGGCTCCATTATCGATGCTCTCATGGTGGGCTGCATGTTTGTGAAAATCTCCCGGCCACAGCAGAGAGCCCAGACGCTGATCTTTAGCAAGCACTGTGTCATATGTGAGCGTGACGAGAAGCTGTGCATGCTCTTCCGCATTGGTGACCTGAGAGCGAGCCACATGGTGGACGCCAAGATCCGGGCCAAGCTGATCAAGTCCAGGCAGACCAAGGAGGGCGAGTTCATTCCCCTGGAGCAGTCGGAGATCAATCTGGGCTACGACACCGGTGGAGACAGGCTGCTCCTGGTGGAACCACAGACCATCACCCACATCATCAATGAAAGCAGCCCTTTCTGGGAGGTGGGGTCAGAGCGGTTGAAGAGGGAGACCTTCGAGATCATTGTCATCCTGGAGGGCATCGTGGAAGCATCAGGTTTGTAAAAATTAAAGAAGAGTTGTCAAACAGTTAAAGGAACAGTGTGTAAGATTTAGAGGGATTTAGTGGCTTGTAGAAGTGAGGATTGCAGATTGCAAGCAGCTGAAACTTCTCCCGGTTAGAATTCCTTCTGTGTTCGACTGTTCGTGATACCGGAGCTTTATACTGGGAGCAAAGTTCTCCGTGGCAGTCTCTTCCCCTCCAAAACAAATGGATATTTTGATTTAAACTGGTATAAACACCGAAAAAAGCCGTTTCACGTTACAAATCAGTTTTCGCTAGCTCAGGAACTGCTAATGTGTGCTCACCATTTTTCTCTGATATATTATGATTCAGATGTTAAGGAGGTTTTTACTGGGAGCTGAATTATACACAAAGGTCTCTTCCTTTCCAAAACTATGCTGGAGGATTAGGGCTATGTTAAAGAAATAAAAAATCTTCGATTTTTAGAAAAAGGTCATATTATTACTTGAATAAAGTCATAGTTACTAATTAAGTCACAGAGTAAGATCGGAAAATTGGGTAATATGGTATAACAAGTATGAATAAATGATCAGAAGTGACCCGTCTCAATCTGTGGTGTTATTTGTCATAAAATTACAAGTTTAATCTCATAATATTGCAACTTTTTGTTAAAAAATTTACGAGTTGAATGTTGTAGTATTACAACTAAATTTACACATTTTTTCTTGTAATATCGACTTTTTTTTCTTGAAATTGCATCTTTATTCTCGTAAAATTATGACTTTATTCTCAAAATCTAAGGATTTGTTTTTTTGCTTTAACATGGCCCAAGTATGTCATACAAATTATATGAACCAGATGATTTCTTTGGACAAGGATCCTCTTCCTGTGCAGATATAAACACATCCTTCAAAGGTTACAAAAACAAAATAATTCTTATATTCAAGTGAATATACACTAAAGAAAACATACTTATTATATTATTTAACTTCTGTCAATATATTCTCCTAAATTCTACACACTGGACCTTTAAATGGTACAAAGTGGGAGGTTTAGTTGGATGGAAAGACCACGGCCTGCAACTTAATCTTCAGGATGTCGTATCTTCACTGACTCTCTCTGATCGTTTATTATATGATTCATCACCAAATACACAACACAGCTGATGTGCTTCAAATATCTTTGTTTCTGCCTGACCTGATGTTAACGGCTAGCAATGAAAATTAAACAATGTGTTTGAAACTTATATGCATAATCGTGGACATAGGCAATTTCAAATGTTATCACTCCTCCCAATAAAATGACATTACCTGATCCTCTCATCCTTTGTTGTGTTGCAGGTATGACATGCCAGGCGAGGACCTCCTACACACAGGACGAGGTCCTCTGGGGCCACCGATTTGAGTCGTGCATTTCCCTGGAGAAAGGGGCGTTTCGTGTGGACTACAGTGCATTTGACAAAATCTTTGAAGTCCAAATGTCTCTACTCAGTGCAAAAGACAGGAGCACAGCAAGAGAAGAAGAAGATTTGTTTTACACAAATGTTGGCTGAATAAGCAGTTTTTGTCTGCATATAATGAGTGACTTTAATCAGTAAGATAAATTATCATATGTCATGAATATTTATCTCAGGGCAACCATCGTTTCTGTTGTTCTGTCTTGTGTAGTATTACAATTTGGAATGTTTTATGTTGTGTTTAAACAATATTTTAAAAATAAACACCCTGCTGAACCCAGCAGTCTGCGGTCATTTCTATGCATTTGAAAAAGTAGTGCTCCAAAATAAGCTCCACTCAAAGATCCACTTACTCACTGAATTTTCTTGAACTTTCAACACGACATGTTCAACTCTGCAGTCTTTATTCAGTGAATGGACTCATTTGACATCATTAAACCTAAGGATAAAACTGCAGTTATGATACAATCAACAAATTATATACTCCTTATGAAGTAGACTGGTCCATGTCAGTGTATTTTCATTTGAATGAAAATACACGTAAGCAGATTTGTATTGTTGTAGCTGGTTGTAGTGTTTTTTGCTTATTTATCACATTTTATAAAATAATTAGCTAAAGCATCACAAATCAATCGTAAATGTCATAGAGTGGAAAGTGACTTGGTACATTTACTCAGCTACTGTTCTATTTGAGGTGTTTGCTGATCTACTGTTCCTTAAATCTCTCAACACCTAAGCTGAATATGTATCATTTCTTTTTTGCTGTTCAGCAAAGAATTGTAACGTGTGCATTTTCATGATGGGGATGTGCGACTGATGGATGAATGTATTTGTTGATGTTTTTATTGCTGTATTCTACTGTGTATGTATTGTTGTTGTTGTTTGTATTGATTTATACTTCAGACACTGAAGCCCAAGGCACATTTCCCTCAGGTACAATAAGGTCTACGGTGCGTTGTGGTAATTGTAGTTTACATTAATGGATAAAAATGCACCTCACAAATACCATACTGATCTTCAAAATGCTAAAATATAAAACTGTTTTAATGCAGCGCCTCAGTGTGAACTCCGGCCCTTTAGGTGGCGCTGATGCACCAAACAGTGGAAAGCACTAAAATCCAGAGAAGAAGAAGTAGCGTGAGAAGTGCAGCATGATGGGATATGAGAGTCCTCCGGCGGCGCGCTGCCGCCATGTCACCGAGAGAGAAACATTTAGCGATTCTCTCTGCTTTAGGCCTAGTTAGTCTTGCTCTTTATTATATTCCTACTTTTCTTTACGCGACTTTAATTCTTGCAGTGTGTTGTATTGTGTGCTACTATCACAGCGGAGAACCGCTTCCCGCCAGGTTAGGCCTGAATCCTCGGGCTGGGCTGACGGTCCCAGCCGTTCTTCGGCGCTGGTTGTGGGGTTGGGGGGTGACCGGCGTGTCGGCAGCCGCACGGGGGAGAACCAAGAGCGGCAGAAACAAAACCGAGCTCCGGGAGGCAGAGGGACACTTCAGAGACAGACACGCTGAAACTGGGATTTATCGGAGGGAAACATTGTCAAGTGACTCATTTCTTTTCAGCCCCCGGGATTTCCTCATGGGGAGTTACATCGGGAAACCCGAAAGTCCGACCGCCGACCTCGGGAGGCCGAGAGCGGGGAGAAACCCCCGAGAACAACTGCGGGAGAAACTGTCCAGACCCAACCATGCTGTCTACACCCCCAACAGGAGGCTGTCATTCACCGGGTGCGTTCAAAACCAAACACGCTACTTCAGCATAAGCTCCGGTCTGTTAGGAGGCGGAGAAGATAAAGTTCAATTTCTTGGCGGGTTTTTAACGTTAATTATTGACGCCGAAACCGTTGGCTGCGTTATTAACGGCAACACTCAAATCAGAAAAACTGTATTTAGTCCTACATCTTTATGAATAGCGATGGAAAAAAAAAAAAAAAAAAAAAAAAAAAAGGCGATATTGTGAAGTTGTGAACTACTAAAATGAGTGGAAAAATGGCTTACCCCTTTGAAATCTGAGCAAAAAATTATCTCTAAAACATGAGAATACACAATGAGCAATCAAATAGAAAGGACACAACATTTAGCAACAAATTCGCAAAAAGTGCGATAAAGTTACTTGGAAAAAAATAAGAAAATGAGTGGGAAAGAAATGTTTTGTGATATATTGTGCATGGCGATAACATAGATTGCAATTTGACTCTTTGAATTGGCACAAGCAATTTAAAAGGAAATGGTCAAAAAATTCAGAATAAGGAAATGACCTCAAGAAAGTGCCTAAAAAATAAATAATTAATAATAATAATAATTTTAAAAATATAATTCAGAGAAGTATAAATATAGTTTTATGGACATTTTTAAAAATAGTAATAATCAATAATTCATCCCAGATAATTTTCACATAATTTCCTTGTCACCTATTGTGAACCTACCACCTTTTGCGGTACATAAGTTGCTCATAATGTTTTTTCCGTTTTTGAAAGAAATCAAACCAATTTTCTTAGAGGTTAAATTATTGTGAAAGGTGTCTGAATGCAGCAGGCAAAAAAAAAAGATTTTAATTCAGGTGTTAAGGGGTTAATTACATTTTCCAACTGCAAAATTTTGTCCCCAAAGCAAAACTCTGCCAAAATTTGTTTCATCTAAAATTTTCACTCTGTTCATCTCAGTTCAGTCACTTTTACGGCAGCAAAATGTATCTAGTAGATTTAAGAAGCTCTTGATTTTATTATTCTTGTAGGCTACTAAAAGTTTAAAATATATATCAAAAATAAAAATATACATAATAAAAAAACAGAATGTGGTAATATATCCGTACAATGTTGCCATACAAAGCTGTGCTGTATTAAATCGTTCCCTATTATATCAACATTAGTGAGTGATCTGTACTTTTTATTTCCCAGACTGCCAGCAACACCTACAGAAAAAGTACATGAACTTGTTTTCCTGGATCTAAAGATCCCATAATTTTCCAATATAAGTGTGCCTGGCCTGCCAACAAGTCAGCGCATGTTACATATGGATTAACATGTTTACATGTGTTTTAAAAGTACAGATTTAATCACACTAACACAATAATTTTACTTTTTCTGTCATCATGTAAAGGCAATAAGTGTTGGATTTCTCCTGAAGTCAGCTCGTGGCTTAATGGTATAATGGTCCTCTGAGGCTACTGTTGGTGGAGAAAAATGCCATGGATTTATACAAACATGCACAGCAGTTTCAACATATTGTACAAATGCCCTCTACAAGTTATTGTATGATTTGGTCTTTTAACCTCTACTCAACGCTTCAGGGGAAAATCTAAATGTTTTTTAAATTTGTTTTCTAGCTGCAGATTGTAGTTTCAAAGGAATTTTCTGTGATCTCAAAGATGTCCCCTGTCTGCCCAAAGTGATGAAATGTTTACCGAGGGCAAAGCCAGCATTTAAATCTGATATTTCCACGCTGGCCTGACACGGAGAGTGTAGTGGAGAGGAGTATAGTGGACAGTGCAATGTGTGGAAAATAAATATTGAGTTTGAATGATGTTTTCAGCCAAGCCAAACATTTTTATCATTCCTGGCATACAGTAGACATCTTTGTGATCACAAAAATAAGTTTGGACTTTTCCCCAAAGGGCCTCATAGGGAAGACTGTGACTAAATGACGGAGTAATAAACGGACAGCTGAAGTCACAAACGAGACTCTGTATGATGTGTTATATAAAAAAGTGAATACATCTTTGCTGTATGTTTGTTATTTGATGCAGGTAAGATGTGTCAACTCTAGCATCATATTGTTTTTCTACCACCCAGGGAGCCGCTGGGCACAGTGGGCAGGTTCACCATCACTCCCCAGCGTCACTACCCCCTGCAGCAGCCGGGTGTCTCATCAGTGGGAGTATTACCTCCTGTCAAGTGGGATGGCTTCAGGAAGAAAAATATCCTCAGCCCTCGTAACTCACCGGCTGTCCTCAGCCCCGTCACTGTGAAGATCGCTAGGCCGGACCACCACAGCTCCCCCAGGTCTCTATTTAAACACATATTCCACATATTGTCTTTAAGCTACTATTAAAAATGTTAAATATGTGTTGACACCCGATTTGTGGGTTGAGCTCTGCTATTTGAATGTTAACATCTGCCAGAGCTTCATTGTTAACTGTTTTTGTTTTTAGTTTCGACCATCTGAGCTGTGCAGGGCTCCCCAGGGCCCCTGTGGACCCCTGCTCCAGAGAGAGTGTCCTCAAGGTGTTGAAAGAAAGCCGCAAGAGAGAAGTGGAGGATGAGGACAGGAGCTTCACAACTGAGCAGAAAAGCAAAAGAAGGTACAAAGCTGAATATCAAGCAGAGTGCTTCACACACAGCGTGCTGGCTCTTAATGTAATGTTGCCGTCATGTTGGAACGAAGCCTCAGGCAACATTATCGTTACAGCACATATGTCTCAATGACCATTAATTTAACATGTAGATGAAACCAGGCATGTTAGAGATTATGTCTCTGGAAATGGTTTTAGATTTTTTTCATCTTTCCTATTGTAACTTAAATCAAGATTCAGACCTTTTTTTATACATTGGGTTAAATTGTGCAGGGAAGCATTGTGACCATATTCAAGAACTACGACGGCAGAAAAAAACCCGGCAAGACTGGTTTGGAACGGTTAGAGAGCTAAGAAAGCAGCAAGAACGTCTGTGGATATTAAAGAAACTTGTGGATGGATTCAAGCTTTTAGTTTGGGCAGATGAAAGTATACAAATGAAAACTGAGCCATTAATGAACTCCGGTCATATGAAAAGACTGGCGTCCAGTTGTTTGAGCTGGACAGAGCGTTCGGATCTCAATCAGATCTCAGTGCGGGCCCGTTATAATTCCAGGTGTAAATGTAATAAAAACTAATAACTAATAAAATGAAGTAAAATAATAACTAGATCTTGATAAGAGACTCATTATTCAGGTTTCCCACAGTCATGGAAAACCAGGAAGTTTCATGGAATTCATTTAAATCATTGATTGGAAAAGAATTTTGTAGTGTTATTAAATTATAACCCTAATTTACATTGATGTGTGACAACGATTTGTTTTTCCATCAGGTACGTTTCTTCAGTTTCACCCTGCTTTCCGGCTCTCCCGTCATAAATGCCGGCTAGCTGAAATTATGTTTGAATAGTTTGAATCCTATATGTTTGAAAATGCAGGGCAAATGGAAAAGGAAAAAAATGATTAGGATTAATCCTTGAAAAGTTTTGGAAAAGTTTTGAAATTTGGTCCATGAAAATGTGTGTGAACCCTGGATATAATGCAAGGTGTAAAGAGGGTCTTAGTCACTTCCAGTGTTATGCATGTTTGTAATTCTTTTATTTCCACAGGCGTAACGACAGCGGTGGAAGCGCACACTCTGCTTTCGAGCCTCTTTTGCCCAACGGCACACCATCACAGCTGGTCCCTAAGTGAGTTTAACTTTTCTGAAGTGACATCATTCTGTCTGTCTGTCTGTATTTAACGCTGTGAAGCCCATAACACCGTGTGATGTGTGGCTGTCTAAATGTGAGTGGAAATGCTTTTCCTTCCTTCCTCCAGGCCAGGAAGCCTGAAAAGAGGGATGGCCTCCCTGGCGGAGGACTCTATTATGAAGCGGTCTCGCACCTCCTCCATCAGCTCTGGCAGCGGGGTCCATGCCCCGAGAGGAACCCCGGGCTCCAGGAGAAACCCAATCCAGAGCTCCTACAGCTCCTCACTAGGCCTCAGCCAGGTAATACTTACCCACTGCACTACAGTGCTCATGAGCCTGCAAAGATAAAGCAGAGTTGTTAAGCTTTAACTCTTTGTTTACCATCACAGTGGAAAAAGCGGTCAGCACCTAGCTCCCCTCTGTCCAGCCCCGGATCATCCCGCTGTCAGACTCCAGAAGGAGCCTCCAAAAGACCCAGGTATGTCTCAGATGATTTACAGCCGTTCATCTACTTTTAGTCTCATACTGCAGTTTGTAACTTGTGGTTTCATCACCAGAGAGGACGAGGGACAGTCTCCCAGCTCAGCCTCCTCAGTGCGGTCAGACCAGACAGCCTCCGACAAGGCACCTGTGACTTGTAAGTCTTATTTATGTCCAGTGGCTGTCTTATGTAGTAAACAAAGGACTTTAGACACGAGGCAGATTATACAAGGCTTTATAATGTTGACAGGGCATTTTAATTAATGGTAAGAGTGCGTCTACTTTGCCCAAAGAAAAAGAGGATTACTTTAGTTGAACTGAAATGTGATTTCTTTCCTTCTAGACCAAGGACTTTTTTTCAAATTTTCCAAACACGAGCTAATCTGTATGAGACTCCTCTGCTCTTAACCTGATTAAGTGCAGTGTTTCTGTGTTAAGCCGTTGACATAAGATGCACGTCAAACAGTGTGTTACATAAATGGACAGTTGGATGTGTAAGCTGTTGGTCTCACTTTGTCTGCTATGAGTTTAACGTTGTGATGCATTGGTCTGACTAATAATAATTCAGATACATCAACTTGGCGTGCACAGGTGGTCTCCTTTAAAAAAAAAAATGCAACTTGGAACTCATTCGAATATCTAAAAAAAAAAGTTACTGGCAAGATTTGAACCACGGACAGTGTAGTTCACAGTCAGCGCATTGATCTCTCAGCGATTGGGTGCCTTTAGAATTATTTTTATAAAAGGCAACTTGAGGACAGGGTTGTCGTGGCTCTGCAAGTCCACAGTGACTGAATGTAGTTGACAGCAGAATAATAGAATTTGAAGACACAGAAAAGAAGCTACTTCACGCCTGGGGATACTCAGTTCCCATATTAAGGTCAGTATTGTTGCACAAACTGATCACAAAGCCACAGTGGAAAAATTCCACAGGTTAATGAGGTCTTGACACCACTCGTGTTACAGATTACATCAGACATTTTACAAGACAAGATCGATGTTGTTCAATATTTAGTAGAATGCTGTATGAAGTTACCGCCAATAGAAACCGAACATTTGCTGCTGCTGAAGCTTCACATTAGAAGCATTTAACTAGCAAAACACAAGTTGATTTTTATTTTGAAGTACTCGCAGAAAATGAGAAAATTAGCCCGAACGTTCATCAAAAATAGTGGTCATTTTGGGCAGTTGTTGATAGCAGATCAGTTTGAAATACTGCAACAAGAAGCAGGAGCCTCAGAGCTTTTAGATGCAGGTGACAGGCTGCACATGTCAAGCTTTTTAGCAATGTAACCCTCTTCTTTTCACGTGTTATTGTTATTAGGTTCCCATTAGCATTGAGTTTAAATCTGAAATACTGCCCAATAGATGCTTTTGCCTTTTGCTTTGACACTAAAGCCATCGTTTTGTCGGTCAACTCTACTTCCTCTCATGGCTTGATTAGTGAAATCTGACTGCTGCTACCCTGCACTGAGATTCTGCTGCTGCTGCTGCTGCATGGAGTAGGCACTTTCAGTTTTTATCGGACTACTACTGAATGATGGTAGGGGCAGTGGACAAGCAATGTAATTGTGTTATGCTTCAACACTGTGAAACACCAGTAATACCCACTACTGCAGAAAGCCTAATGCTGATTCAGTGCATCCATGGCAAAAACTGAGTTGGTTGAATAGAATTAGACTGTGGCTTTTATCTCTTACATGGATTTAATTAATGTCCATTATATGATGATGTTGCAGCCAAACTGACTCCAGTCCCCAAGGTCCCAGTCCCTACCTCAACAGACTCTACTGGTAGTGGTGGAAAGAGAAAACGGAAAATCCAGCTGGTGTCCAGCCACCGGGATGATCAAATCTCTCTGGTAATGGATGCTAAACTTTCAGATGTAAACCCATGTTGATATAGTCACGTCTTACAGGAACCCCAGGTTTCTCTGCTTAACTCTTGGTGCTTGTCGATTTGCAGCCCCCGCCTCCAGAGCTAGGCTACACTATAACTGTGAAAGACCTCGACGAAGAGAAAAAGGCTGCCATCAGCAAGATCCAGAAGGTCCTGGAGACGCCTGGTGAGTTGAAGCAGTCACAGTTAATTCTTCTTATTTTAACTGATACACTGTTTGGG
This sequence comes from Plectropomus leopardus, assembly GCF_008729295.1. Lineage (NCBI taxonomy): Eukaryota > Metazoa > Chordata > Actinopteri > Perciformes > Serranidae > Plectropomus > Plectropomus leopardus. Next base: position 9,569,908 of record NC_056475.1, read on the forward strand.
CCGTGCTGCACTGTACAAACACTGGAATAGTGGCAGGCTGCTGCAGCCCACCGTAACTGAAAAATCAAAAGTCGAATTTCTTGAGTATTGCAGCTGTGTGATAGGCTTATTCTTCCAAATATTGATGTGGCATTACATCTTAGCTCATTCAGAGATGCTAAAATGCGTTCTGTTTTGGCTGTGGCATCAGGACCATTAGACCTGACCAGACTTTTGATGCTGCCATTCTGACCTCTGACCTTTCCCTTTGATGTGTCCTTGTTTAGCTCCAGAGCCAGAGAAGTCTGTCTCTCCCCCAGCCTCCACCTCCACCCAGCCTGCCTCCTCAACCAGCTCTACCACCACCACCCTGAGCAGCCTTCTGGCAGCTCCTCTGTCCACAGCCTCCAGCCCTGCCATCCCAGTCATCAATCTGGATCCCAGCCCCAGCAGCAGTGTTAGCAAAGCACCTGCAGCCTCCAACCCACTGCTGGAGGCACTGAAGATGAAGATCAGCTCCCCTGCTAGCTCCACATCTGCTGCCAACACAACTACAGGTACAATCACTGAACGTGAGATGCTCTCAGGGAAGCTCTGAACTCATTTTTGCCATATATACTCGAAGTTGGTACAAAGTTGTCTTGCAGGTGTGACTTTTTGTTAACATTTTTAATCTAGCATTTAAAAATACGCATATAATTCCTGTTTGTTGTTTTTCTAACCTAAAGATGAAGCCTGAAACCACAAAGTTTTTAAATAAATTGGTGTCTTAAGGATCCCAAACACAGAATAATTAAAAAAAAAAAAAAAAAGATAGAAGTGATTTCTATTTTTATGTGTTGCATATTTATTTGTTTATTTTATTTTTTTTATCATTTAGATTTTTAATGAGAAAATCAGAAACGAATTGAGACAAAAAAAAAAACAGACAGGTAAACTAACAGGTATTGACAGATTGACAATTGAAACAAAAAAAGCAGCTAATGTGCCAGGCATTAGTGAAACATGTCACTCACAAGTGTACTATACTGCATCATCAATGTTTTCACAGTCACATTGTGTCCTCCAGACATATATCCGCTCAAACTGTCCCATTGTTCCTTAACCAAGTCATTTTTTCCGGTTCTGTCTTCCCAACAATTATCAATAACATCTTGTTTGTTTTGTGTTTGAAGTGTCTGAATCGACCACGCCAGTACAACCCAGTGGCTTAACCCTGAAGGTTTCGACTCCAGCACCTACACCACAGCCCCCACCTGCCTCCCAGTCTCAGTCCTCCTCAGCTGGTGTGGAGCAGCCCTCTGCCTTTACTCAGGTGCTGACTCAGGTCTCCAAGGCATCCAGCAGCCCTCTGCCTGCAGCAGGAACAAGCCTGTTTGGATTGACGAGTCAGATCAGCACCCCCGCTGCTTCTTCAGCCTCTAAACCAGTCACTGCTACTGCAGTTGTCCCAGCCAGCAGCTCCGATTCAGTCAGTACCACCAACCCCCTGCTGGCGTCAGGGTTTAAGCCCATTTTTTCTGTCACCACCACCACCTCCTCTGCAACATCAGCCCCAGAGAGTAAACCTCCTGTCCAGAGTTTCAAGCCCATCTTTGGAGCAGCCACTACAGCTGCAGGCTTTGGACAGCCTCCACCCTACACCACCACTGACCCAGCTCCTACAGTTTCTTCAAGTAGTACATCCTCAATGTTTGGATCAACAAGCAGCACCACAGTTACCCCATCTGCTTTTCCTGGCTTGACCACCACTGGCACCACCTCCACCACAGAGCCTGCAGCTCAGCCAACTGTCAAATCACTCTTTGGAAACTGGTCAACACCAACCACAACAAGCACCAGCGCAGACACAGCGCAGGCCCCTAATACAGGGAGCACGTTTCAGTTTGGAGCTGCTACCACCACCACTGCAGTTGCCCCCGCTGCTGCTGCAACCACAACCTCCAGCAATAGCACCTTCGCGTTTGGTGCCACACAGCCGGACCCTCAAGCTGCCAACCAGAAGGTATTCGCCTTTGGACAGGCAGCACCCAGTCAGAACACAACCACTGCGTCATTTGGAGGCTTTGCCATGGCCAACACAGCTCCCACCACTGCTGCTGCCACCACCCAGTCCACTTTCACCTTTGGAAAGTCGTCATTTCAAGCACCGGCTGCGCAGACGACCTTTGGCTCCTCATCGGCACCATCAGCGCAATCAACCTTTGGTGCCTCAGCAGCACCAGCAACGCAGTCAACCTTTGGTGCCTCAGCGGCACCATCAGCGCAGTCGACATTTGGCACCACAGCGGCACCGGCAGCGCAGTCGGCATTTGGTAACACAGCGGCACCGACAGCGCAGTCAACATTTGGCACCACAGCAGCACCAACAGCGCAGTCAACATTTGGCACCACAGCGGCACCGTCAGTGCAGTCAACATTTGGCGCCTCAACGGCCCCACCAAAACCCTTCACCTTTGGAAACAGCGGAGGAGCATCATCCGCACCTGCCTCCAACCCTGCCCCAACCCCTTTCGCCTTCGGGTCAGCTGCTGCCACCACAACCACCACCTTTGGGACCCCAGCTAAACCAGCATTTGGAGCCAGCTCCGCTGGTTTCACTTTTGGTGGCACCACCGCTCCTTCAGCTGCACCAAGCTTTGGTGCAGCAACTCAGACTCAGAGCTCCTCCACAGCCACCTTCACGTTTGGCAGTGCTGCTCCTCAGCAGGCTCCCTCCGGCCCCGCGCAGTCAGCATCCAGTGGATTTAACTTTGGAGCTAGTATGCCATGCCCCCAGTTTGGAACACCAGTCGCCAATAATCCTGCACCACAGATGGGGAGCTTCAACTTTGGGGCTGCTGCTACTGACAAACCAGCTTTTGGTAAGAGTGAAGACTACTGCTTTGTTTTGCTTGTTTATAATTTAAACAGAGCTACAGAAAGATTTCTTTAGAGTCACAACCACATTTTTAGCTTCACGATTACTAAAACTTGATTTTGCCTGCAGAACAAATACTACGAGGCATCAGTGATCCCCATTTACTGCTCAGCTGCGTTACTGATCAACTGCTCTCTGATTTTCAGAGACAATATGTGATTAAAAAGTGCATGTGGAAATCTTTCTCGTGGTCTAATGCCAAATCTTGGTTTCACAGTTTGATTCAGAATCAATTCTGCAGTCAGTTTTTAGTCCATTTGATTATGAAACGTAACTGACAGTTCAGCAGATTTGTCTCTAAGTAAGTCACTGATGGAACAAAACATAATCAGATAAAGGTATGTGAGAATGAAGAACTTTTTTATTTGAAAATAAACCCAGCAATTATTTGGAAGCATTATACACTCTTGGTTCAATGTGAATAATGAAATGGTATGTACAACATATTCCTGAGTAAAATTTCCTCATTCAAAACTAAAAACTCTCCATACAAAATTAGAAAAAAGGGAATGGGGAGACTGGAAACCCACCCTCACTCACACTGCTGTAAAAGCACAGGTATCTGCCTGGTCAAGTTCAATCATTTAGCCTGAGTTTTGTTTTTTTGTTTAATCAAGTGATGATCTGCTTTCTCCGCAGGGACGTCGACCCCATCCTTCGGCCAAAGCGCCGCTGCAGGTCCAATTCCCTTTGGAAGTCCTGGAACTCCAGTCCAAGGCTTCAATGCTGTTCCTTTTGGTAGGTCATTGTTTGCAAAAAAGAGAGATAATTTAAATAAAAATGTATTTTTAATAAAATAAATAATAAGTAATATATATGATTAAATAAATTATATATATAACAGGATTGATCCTTTTGTGAGAACATTAGTTTTGTGATTGTGTGTAATATATTTCGATTAGAAATGCTGTTTTTTTTAAAGGCTATCAAGTAGCTCTGGTTATGTGGGCCAGTTTTTATTAAAGAAAAGTTTGGCTAAAAAAGTTGGTGACAAAGTCATCACTATGCGTCATGTCCTATAACTTTTTCACAATCAAAACTTTCTTATAGGTTTCAGGTAAATTGTTTCGAAAGTTTTAGTGTAGTCAGGTAAAAACATATCTATGTGAAAATGTTTGAAGTAGACAGAAATATCGGTGTTTAAAAATGACTCGCCTTATGTATTTTTGATCATCAGGGTCTCCAGCGACTCCCTCCTTCTCTATTGGAGCCGGATCAAAGCCATCCGGAGCACGTCAGAGGCTGCAGGCGAGGAGGCAACACAACAGGAAGAAGTAACCTGCTCCATGTGGCCGCTTTCAGAGGACTTTGGCTCTTGCTGCTGTTGCTGCTATGGTTTAATCTGGCTAACATTGCTCTGTTCTAAGCCCAATACCACCACCCTAAACCAGGCCGCCACCATGCCCTCTGCGTCCCTCCCCTCCTCCAGTGGGTTGTGCTGGCCCGAAACATTGTGTTTTCAGAGGAGTTAGAAAGAGCACACCAGCTTGCTGAGTAAACGCTGCCTGAATGTCTACATGACCCAGCGTGGGGATGTAGCAGTGAGGAAACAGAATCCATAACAATGTACTTTACTTGAAGCGAGAGAAGACGAGTGAATAGTTTGATTCTGAACAAAAGCATATCCAAAGTTCTCTTTTCCGTTTCAGTATGTGGACACTCCCATTGATTCGTCTTAAGGAGAAAGTCCGGCAGAGACATGGAGCCTCGGCTCAAACATTTTATTTTTTTACGTGAAGCGTTCACTGGTTTGTATGTTACAGAATATTTGAGTACATTATCTGAACGAGTCTGGACGGGGTGACGTGCACAGTTGATTCAGATAAGGTACACAACACTGCAGTGTAAATGTAAAGTAATGAGACGTTTGCATTTTAAATTATTTTTTTAATTGGCTCTCTGACCCTGTAAATGAATGATGTGTTTCTGCACTTAAAGGGCGACTTAGTAAATGTCTTAATGTAGTTAGTGCAGACCCTTATGTTCTTGTTTCATACTCTTTGTCATTGCAAGCATTCCCAGAGTCCTCCTGTGGACCGCCTTTTTTTTTTTTTTTTTGTTTGACAGTGATTGCCAACACTGATGTAATTAGCAGGTCAGTATATGATTAGGATGACTACTCCTAACTGACAAAACCAAAGCCAATTCTTCAACTTCATGCCTGTGAAAAGAATCTGTGATCTTTATCTTTAAATCCTGAGATGTGTTTGTTTGTGCCAGACTACCTCTCTTTGCTCCAGGCACTGAATCCGTGTTACTTCACTGAACAAATAAATCTGACAGGATCGACTGGATCCATTTACCTTAAACTACTGTCAGTACAGACGTACCTTTAATAAAAACAGTTTTTAAACATCCGCACATCAACACGTTATCCCCACTTCTGGAATATCAGTCATAATAGATAACACAGCATTAACAAAAAATCCGATTCACTAAAAGTACAATCTGTCAAATGCTTGGTAGTTACAAAATTTCTCACTATGATGCAGGGTTTTTGTTTTCTGTAATGACTTGCACCGGGAGTTGAAGAATTTTGTCAAACAAACATGACGGTAAACCTGATGTCGGCATTTTATCAAAAAGGATTTCTGTTCTTAGTCATAAACTCATCTTCTTGTGAAAAGTGATAAGTATCTGATGCAGTTTTTTGATGGTTAATTTTGAATTAATAAAACTGAATTTTGGACGTGGATGTTCCAACAAGAACACATTTTAACCCTTAATGATCCTGTTCTTGTACTTTGCTTCCATTAGATCATGTGACCAGGCCACTGATGCGTTATCAGGGTTTCTGCAGATCCTTAAAAAGTTCATTGAATTTTATGGATATTAGGCCTTAAAATAGTCTTACGTATTTATTTGTGAGGTCTTAATTGCCAAAAACATATTCTGATGTAAAGATATGCTATGCAGTATTTTCCTTAAAAAAAATAGTTATCACAGGCTTGCTTTGTTATAGATTAACCTTTTAAAGCCTGGGCAAATTGGCTTGATTTCTTTGAAAAATGTAAAAAAAGGGCAGTGAGCAAATTATGAAGAAATTACCCAGAAATGAGTAAGAAATTAGTGAAGTGAAGAAAATTACCTGAGAAATGCCAAACAAAACAAGGAAATGACGTGAAAAAATGTTAGAAAATAAAATAAATTTGATAATTAATTTGATTATAATTGTGATCATTATAAAATAATTTTCAGACATTTTTTCCAAGCTTTTTAAAAAAACAAATGTCTAACTCAATAATTTCTTGTAGTTTGCTTAACATTTCTTGCCAAATTGCTCAATGTTTTTTTTTTTTTTTTGGTGCATATCTGTAAAAGAAACAAAGATTCAAAGAAGCACAGCCTTAACCCTTTGGAATCTGAGCAAATTGGCTCAATTTCTTTCAAAAACATGGCAAAAAGGCAATGAGCAATCTAAGAAGAAATGACCCAAAATTGAGGAAGAAATCAGTAAAAAAAAAAAGTACAAAAAAATTACCTAAAAAACCCTCGCTTACCATTCAGTTCGTTTTTATAGAAGTTTTTTGGATATATAAAACAGGGCTGTTGGCCACCTGCTTGAGATAACGTTAGTTAGCTGCTTAGATCACACATACTATGTATGTGTGTATATATATATGTAATATTCAGTCATGCAGTTAATTTATTGAAACCATGAGCACCAAACACAACTGTATTATTGATATTGTAATGAAGAGAAAGACGTTAAAAAAGAAATAAATGGGTAGATGTAGAAGACTATTTTTTAAAAGTAAAGAAAAATGTCCAGCGATCTATATTCATAAAGTAATTATATATTTAAAATTATCTTCCAGAATCAATACAATTTTTAAAGAATTTTTTGAGGTCTTTTATTTTGCTCTTTATGCGTTTGACTTACTTTCTCGTTTGTTTGTTTTTTTTAAAAATTATTTTACAAATTTTCAGCTAATTTTCTTGTACTTGGGTCAAGTCTTCTTTCATTGCTCATTGCCTCCTTCCCTTGATTTTGGAAAGAAAGAAAGAACAAAGATATGTGTCCCGATTATAACCCCGATGAGGTCAATGAATTAAGCAAATAATAGCAATGAAGTTAAACGGTACTCTAGATTTGTTGTTTTTTAAATAAACGTCTGTGACCTCCAGTCCTTCAGGTGGCGGCAGCTATCTCAGTTTGCCGCTACACGATCAAATCAACGAAGAAGAGGATAAAGACGGTTGTACGCATGCGCAGTGTCCTAGTAGTGAATAGTAGCCAAGTGGACGTTAGCAGTGAAAAGTACGTGGCAGAAAACTTTCGACATGGAGGTAGCTGCACTGTTCGCCCTGACTTTGTTACTGGGTGCACTGGTTATTCTGGTGGCACTGGCGGTGGGCAGACGGAAGGAAGAAATAAGAGAGGAGATAGAGCGTCATTTGTAGATAGATAGATATAATTAGATAGATATACAATTGATCTCAAAACTGAGAAATTGGGGTGTAGCAGCGCCATACAGTAAGAACAAAGAGAATAAAGAGCAAACAATATTAATAGAATATAAAAGGAATACGCTTAAAAAAAAAAACTAAAAACTAAGAGACTATACATATATACATATATACAAGTGTAAAGTGCGGAGTGACTGCAGTTGCAGAGGTACAGTATTTTTTGTCTAACCTGTTGAAGGGTTCTGACTGATGATAATATATATATGTCTGTATAATGCTAATTTTCTGGAACGGGTAACATACCAAAAAAAATCTCTTCCTAGTCATAAATAAGAAATGATAAGTAAATTAATAACAGCATACAAATATTCACAGCATCATAACACAAAATAGCATTTACAAACAACAAAATTTAAAACACAGAGAAAAGTTTGACAGAAAAGAAAAGAAACTTTGACACACACATGTCCATTTAGACAAGAACTTTTTGTGACTGTCACCTGTCATTAGCTACAAAGGATTTGCACGAGGGATTTTTATAGAAGGAGTACGTGCACGAGGTGTAGTCTCTAATAACATAAATATTACTGCTTCAGAGCTATTGTAAGCAGATGCTACAAGCTGCAAATCCATGTCATCGCTTTTCGTGTGTCAGACTCTGTGACAAGATAATCCACAAGGTTTATGTTGTTTGGTCACACAGTGGCAATACTGAAGTATCAAAAGTTTCATAACTTCAGATGTTGTTGAGCTTGATGTTCTGTGTTTTGTCTCTCAGCTGAAGTCAGTGTTGCAAAAGGCCCGGCTGCATCCAAGAAACAGAGACAGGAAAAACAGCGCAGCCGTAAAGATAAAACGTCACAGCACACTTTCAGCCATCCGCTCCTGGCAGCTTCACTGAAGGTAAACAGGAGCACAAAACGACACACTGTCAAAACACACAAACACACACACACACACACACACACACACACACACACACTCGAATTGTAAGAGACTCTGAGTACAACTGGGATTGTTGTTCAGGGACATTTCTGTCGTCATGAACTCATCAGAGCTCCAAAACGACCCTGGTTCTACTTATTGTTTCTATTCAGTCTACCATCAAAATTATGACAAAATATTAGTCGTCTCTCAGCTGTACAATTCAACCACATTAAGATATCAAGACGAATCAGCACCTTTCTAAAATTAAAAACAATATAACCTTCATTAAATTGTGTTTAATGCTGTGTTGACACCAGGGACGATAACAATTAAACAATGATCAGTTAATCAGTCGTTAAGATATTAATCGAGCATGTGAAAATTCTTCGATTTATCGATAGGCTATGCAGTGCTGTCCAAATTTTATTTAAAATTTGCTGTGAGCTTTGATTGGGGAAAAGCATATTTGGTATTATGTGAAATAAAACAATGTTTTTATGTTTTTTTAAAATAAATATATTTAAAATTATATATATAAAATATAAAATATTTAATGATAAATCATGAATTTTAGCAATAATCAGTTAAGGAAAGTGCTTTCAATTTGCAACTCTAGTTCACACTACAGGAGACACAGCAACAGCGTAGCATGATGAATGCATTTCAGCCGGACAGATGATAAATAAACTTTCACTGAGTGTGTTTGTGATGCATTTTTAAAGGTTTACATCTTGAATACGAACAAATGACGCCTCACTTAGCTTCAGGCTCCTTCTCCTGAACCCCTCTTTGAAGGATGATGACGTTGTGTCTACGTGCTTTTTAGAGCCACAGTGCGAACGTGACGTGCCTGGATTTCAGCAGTAACGGGAAGTACCTGGCGTCATGTGCTGACGACCGCACCGTCCGAATCTGGAGCACCAAAGACTTCCTGGAGAGGGAGCACAAGTGTTTGAGGGCCAATGTGGAGCTGGATCACGCGACACTAGTCCGCTTCAGCCCAGACTCCAGGTCTCCTCCTCTCTCTTTCTTATAAACTCTTTTTGTTGTTGTTGTTGTTTTCAAACTTTGTTTACTGATTTTCCATATAACCACAGAACAGAGATAGAAACGCAGATGAATTTGCCTTCACTGACTCTCATCTTTTCATCACAGAGCGTTCATCACCTGGTTGGCCAACGGAGATACTATTCGAATCTTTAAAATGATCAAAAAGGAGGACGGCACATTCACCTTCAAAGCTGCTCCTGAGGACTTTCCACAGAAACACAAAGCCCCCATCCTCAACATTGGCATCGAGACAGCAGAGACGGGTACAGAACACAGTGTCTTTAAATCACATATGAATTTGACTTTTTTGTGTGTGTTATTATTGTGTTTTAATAAGTAGAGACTATGCCATACTTTTCCCAGAGGACAATGGTTAAGTGTTTCATCAGTGCCATCAGTTTAAAAGATGTTTTTTGTTTCTCCTCTGCAGGTAAATTCATCATGAGCGCCTCCACTGACACCACGATCCACATCTGGGACCTGAAAGGAGAGGTACTGGCCTCCATCAATACTAACCAGATAACCAATTCTTACGCTGCCATCTCTCCGTGTGGCAGGTCAGTCCCAACCTCTATCACTGCAAAGCTTCCACCAAAAAGATCAAACACGGATCACTCAAATACAGAAAACATATTCACCCCTGTGCAAGCTTTTAATGTGTAATTGTCTCAGAATATCGAATCAAAGTAGATTTAATGTGCCTTTTTTGGTGCTGATCAACAGGAAAATGCTCTTTAACAACAACAGAAAAGCATTAATGAACTCCCACGTGACTTGAGTGGAGATGTAATTCTGTGTATTTGTCCATCTCTGCGCTCTCAGGTTTGTAGCCTCATGCGGTTTCACTCCTGACGTGAAGGTGTGGGAGGTTTGCTTTGGGAAGGGAGGAGAGTTCAAAGAGGTCGCCCGAGCTTTTGACCTGAAGGGCCACTCTGCTGGAGTTCACGCATTCGCCTTCTCCAATGACTCTCACAGGTAATGAAGGCTTTTCTGCTCATAATTTCAACCCAAAGAGGCAGTTCACATTATTTTGACATTTTAAATGAATAGCTCTCTTTTGACATTTTGAGAAGCTTCTTTGCTTTCTTTTACAACAAATATTAGCAAATGAGAAAATTGGTACCACTCATGTCTGTTTTACAACAAATATATATGCAAAGGAGAGTCAGTAGTGGAAGAGCTTACTATGTCCATCTATTTTTATATATTTTTAACATTATAATTCATTCTTTTTGACACTGTTGTATGTAATAAATAAAAAAGGTTAGAACATGTTAATAAGCGAGATTCAAAAGTGTGGTATGCTAATTGCAAAACAATTTGAAATGAATTTGAAATTTTGATAATATACGCTGTGTAATTGTTTGTTTATATTTATCAGAATGGTGACCGTCTCCAAAGACGGTACGTGGAAGCTGTGGAACACAGACGTGGAGTACAAAAAGCAGCAGGACCCCTACCTCCTAAAAACAGTCCCCTGTGCGTCATCTGAAGGGAGCCTGGTGGCCTTGTCTCCAGACGGCCGGGTGGTGGCCGTCAGCGACGGCAGTAACGTGGCTATGTACAACGCTGCCAGCGGACAACTAGAGGAGGAGCTGCACGGCGTCCACAGCGAAGATATCAACGACCTCAGATTTGACATTAACGGACGCTTCTTGGTGTGCAGCGGTGATAAGGCCATCCGAGTGTTTCACAACGCCCCGGGTTACCGGGCAGCCATCAGAGACATGCAGGACATGCTGAAGAAGGCGCAGAATGAGGCCATGAAGCAGAGACTGGAGCAGCAGATCAGAGAGGCTCAGAGCACCCTGGACACGGTGCTTGCTGCCCCCGTTGAGTGAAAGAGCCCCCCCCAAAAAAAAACTCCCCTTTGATTGTGATAATGTGACTCAATCTCAACTCTCCCTCCGTCACTAACAATCTGGTCCAGGAAAAATGGAATTTGCATGCAGTTTTAATAAAGAACTTCTTTTTATGGAAAGATAAAATGGTTTGAGTTCAGGTCTTTTTGTCCTGTTATGATGTTTTCAGTGTTACTCTGCTGTGGCTGATTTTCTATTTGCATTTTGAAGCTTCAATTTAAAATTTTGCTCCACTCAAAAATGCGTGTTTTGCTTATTTTTTTCCCTCACTCGGATGTTTTTTGCTTCACTCTGCAGGATGATGTTTGTGCAGAGTTTGACACCAGAAGGCTGTTTGAACATGAGTTTGTCTGAAATATCAGTTCAAGACATGTTTGTAAGAGCAGGATTTGTGACATCATAACAAGTTGATAGTTTAGTTGCTTTATTATTATATCCATATAATTTCACTAAGAACGAGGATGGATTAGGGCTCTCAGATTTTCACTACAGTCTATAAATAACCATATATTTTTTATTTTTATACCAAATATATGTATTGGAATTAATGCAAAGAGCAAACAGCTGGGGAGTTAAAGTTATTACAAAAAACTTACAGCTTATTTTTAATTTTTAATTTTGTACAGTTCCTGCTTTGACAAATGCTGTGATTTTGGTGATTTTTACAAAATACATGCCTTTCAAATGTGAGATGTGGGGTTCAGGAGGGTACTTTAAATAAATAAAAAAATAGCTATTTGCACATTTACATACATATATATATAAATGTGCAAATAGCTAATATATATATATATATATATATATATATATATATAGTATGGTAGAAACCCACAATGGGCTTTTTTTTAGGGACCTCACCTTAAGAAAAGGATAAAATATATAAAAATGCAACACATTTCCATTAGTAAAGTATTTGAGTATTTCTTTCACCACTGTAAATATACACAAAAATATTGTATATGTAACAATATGTATGTATTTTGTAAAGCAGTCAAACAGAAAAGCACAAAGTATTTTTTTTATTATTATTATTATTATTTTTGTTATACTGTCCCGATTTTTGCTACTATTCAGTTTTTACTTTATTAAATAAAGTTTTCGAGGATTTGAAAAAAAAAATGCTGTTGACCCGGAAGCAGTATCCTCGCGGTGCGGCACGTTTTCCTCCTGCAGCAGCAGCATGTGTAGTGTCGGTGTGAGGAGATGTCTGTAGAGATGGTGGAGCTCTCCGTGAAAACACCGGAGCCGGTCCGGCCGGCCGGGATCCTGCAACAGAACCGCGTCTTCCTCGACTTCTTCTGGGACTTGGCCAAACCGGATCAGGAGGTCCGGCTGAAGGCGGTGGAAAACCTGATCCAGTACCTGAAGACCAACGAAAAGGTGATCAGTAACTCTGAGAGTCTGAGTGTCAGAGCAGCGTGCTTACTCACTGAAGTAACAGTGGCAGTAGTTAGTAGTTTGTAGTAGTTACAGTTTTAATGTCAGCAGTGGTGGAAGAAGTACTCAGATTGTATATAAAAGTACCAACACCGCAGTATAGAAATACTGTCGCAAGTAAAAATCCTGCATTCAAAATAAGTAAAAGTACAAAATTATTAACATCAAAATATACTTCAATAACTAAAAGTGAAAGTATTCATTATGCAAAGCGTCAGATTAATGTATGTCATATTACTGGATTTTATTTATTTCTGTATTAACGTGTCCATCTCCTGGAGGTTGTAACTGGTAAAGGTGGAGCTAGTTTAACCTTTTCACCCCCGGATTGGCATCAGTTTCTTGTGTTACATTTGGACACTTTTTATCAAGCATTTGAAACCAGAGAAAATTGGTTTGATTTCTTATTTAAAAAAAAAAAAAAAGGCTTAAAAAGGCAACAAGCAATGGCAAGAAATTAGGAAAGGATGATAATAGAAGACCTGAAAATTTGCAAAAAACAAACAGACAAGAAATACAATAAAAAAAAGTAGAAATATTAGAAAATAATTGTTAGAAAATAATAATAATAATGATAATAATAATAATTTAAATAAGTGTATTATAAATACATATTTAAAGTTCATTAGATTTACATTTTTAGCATTTTTTTCAAGCCATTTTCCTTTTTCCCATGTAGTTTAAAGCAAGTAAGGAGCAAGTACCTCAATATTGTGCTTAAGTACTGTTTTTGAGTAGTACTTAGATAATTTTGAGTCATTAAGTCAGCAGTGGTGGAAGAAGTATTTTTATTATTTACTTAAAGTAAAAGGACATAAATTACTCAACATATAAGTTCATCTTAAGTTGCATGTGTATATTGGTGGATAACATAACTTGGAATTTATTTTGTGAACTGTCTGAACTGTGTTACTTATAGAAATTTTACTTTGAAAAATGTATGCAGTTTATACAATAGTCCAAAAGAGAAGAAGATTTCCTGCGTGCATCATGTGCTTGTTGCTGTGTGTGTGCTGCAGGCAGATGAGTTGGATTACACCTTTAAAAGGCTGGTGGACGGACTGGCTCACACACGAGAGGCCGCGAGACCTGGATTCAGCCTGGCTCTGGGACAGGTGAGTGGATTCGACTACCGAAACCAGTTTAACGATAGAAAGGCCAGAACGGAAAGGCCGTTAGTGGTCATGTTGACCGCCAGATTCCAAACTCTAAAATATGTCATGATCCCAATATAGAGAGTAATGCATTTGTTGTGTTAGGATATCTTAACTAACACCACAATTACAATTACATTTGAACAAGTTTAGACTTTATTTTGCTTTTATTATTATTTATTTATTTTGGGGTTTTTTTTTGTCCCATCTACTCATGTTATGTATGATGTGTTATGTATAGCCTGGCTTTTTGAAACTTTCACATTAGTTAGATGGAGGCTCCACATAAGCCCAATGGGTTTTCTGTCTCTTCCTGCACCATGTCTTTGTCGTTCTTGTGTATTTATTTTAACTGTACAAAAAAAATTAAAAAAACAAGTTGTAAACGTTGCTAAAATTTGAGAGCTATAATGCACATTTTCAGATAGTTATGAATGCTGAAAGAGGCACTTTTAAAGTTTAACTTTTGATAGAGACCATGATTGTTGCTAAGTAACCAAGATGCAGCTGCCACCGAGCAAAAAGGTATCAATTTTACTACAGCAAAATCTATGCAGTCATTTTGACCGCCTGTGGCCGAAATATAAAACATTGATCACGTTTTTTTGCCTTCTGTGCAAATTGTATAAATAACATTTTAAATGAAAATACGGGAATTTTTAGGGGAGACATCAGGGATCAGCAGCACTGTAATTTTTAATTCAAAAAGTTATACAACATAAAAATATGAAAATGGTCAAAATGACCATCATGGCCCTTCTAGTGTTGAACCCAGTTTGATTTATTTATCCATCTTTACATTTCAGATTGACTTGTATTTGACGATATCTGAAAAGTACTTTTTGCACATTGTTGTTAACATATCTTCATGCACTGTCACTGCCTATTGGGACTTTTCTATCAGCACTTTTGTCTGTGCAGAGTCAAAAATGCTGTGTTGATTTGTGTTTCCATTACCAGTTTAAATCTTAAGTCATACCCGAGATGGACCGTCCTTGAGGTCGAGCCGAAGCGTGCCCAACTGCCTCCAAGCAGGTTGCAGTGCCGTTATTGTGCCTCTTTAGTTTTAAATAGTAAGAGTTGCATTTGTAGATGGTCGTGGTGATGTGAATCATTCATGAGGCTTTGCATTGGAATCCAAAAGTGATCCATTTTGGCTGAAGTGGTGACCTCTCCACTGTTAGTGTTAAAAAAAAGATCTGTAATAACTGATCCACGCAAGAAATAATGATCATTTGTTCATTTTGTTGGCACTGGCATGACAGGAGCTTTTGTCTTTTAGGTCTTAAGTGCTTTTGGAGACGTTACCCTGCAGAGTATACTCGACAGAATCAAAGAAAAGTACAATGTGCAGACGGTGAAAAAGGTGAGTGTTTGATATTTTCTCTGAAAAATTCATGAATGGGCTCTTTGTAAATGTCAAGGTCTTCTCTTGTTTTTACAGAAACTTTTCAGAAATGCTTTGTTTGGAAACTTGTTTGGCGTCCTCGCACTTCATC